>NC_050514.1:28569934-28581523 GCF_002922805.2 Oryzias melastigma | reverse complement strand
AAAAAAAAAAAAAAAGGAAATCTGCCAATTGTGTTTAAGGGTGCACTCAGACTGGAAAATTTCCCTTTGTTCGGACCAGGTCTGCTTAATTTGGTCTGGGTCGAGTCCTGAACCTTGTGTTTGGTCTGCATGCAGACTGCCATCAATAGAACATTTCTATTTAAGTTAAAGTCCCATTAGTTGTCACACACCAAGGTATGTGGAATTTGTTCTCTGCATTTGACCCATCTCTGAGGGAGGGGTGAGCTGCAGACACAGCCTCTTGGGAAACCATTTGGTGGTTTAACCCCCCAAATCAAACCCCTTAGTGCTGAAGGTCAAGCAGAGAGGCACTGGGTCCCATTTTTAGAGGTTTTGTTTTTTTGGTATGACTCGGTCAGGATTTGAACTCACGACCTTTTAGTCTTGGGGCAGACACTGAGCTCGTGGCCCAGTGGACTTGAATCAAAGCTCGAATCATAGCTTGTAAACAAAATGTGGCTGAAGATCTCTTCAGTCAATGGGCAGGAACTACAAGGGCGGGGGAAAGCAACAAGAGAAAGAATAATCAAAGTCCTGCGCTTTGCAATCTTTGCCGGGATAGTTCACTTATTCCGACTTGATATACAAAACATGTTAACAGTTTTCATTGGAATGAGCCTATAAACTTAAAATACATTTCTAGTATTTTGTCCTACAAGTTTGAGCCTCAAAAGCTTCCTTTCTGCCCCTCTTTTCCCAGCACCTTTCTCAGTCATTCATCATCAGTCTCCCGCGACTCTCCTGCCTTCTTTAGTTAAATCAGCTGCTTGAAGGGAACAATCACATGACCTACATGTGTAGACTAATATGTACACCAGATGCAGAGAAATTACCATTCTCCCCCCTCCTATTTGTTGCCATTTCTTAACGTCTACTGATCACGTTAGCAGGACTAGAGAATGTTTTAGAGATCTGGACGGCAATGAATGGATCTAAGAGGCTTTACAGCTTTTGAGTGTAGCTTACTACTTCCTCTGTCCTTATCTGTACAGGTGGAAAGATAGAAATACGCTGCAAAATCCGGATTAAGTGTGTCATTTTGTTGCTTCTTGTACAGCCTGCAGACGGTGTGTGTCCCTCAGCGGTGTGTGTGCGTGGGTCAGCTGACTGTGTTCCAGCATAAGCTCAGCCGGTTGCAGGTGTGGATATTCTTCACACTCGCTGCCTCTGCTTGCTCTGTGAAGAAAAAAGGAGAAGGGTGGGGGGGTTGTGATTTATGAAGAAATGTGCACACCTCTACAGAGGAAATATCCAAAGATACATTTAGTTCACTCAGTGCCTGTGAGTGTGCATATAAATTTATAAAGCCAAATGCTACAGTAGCACATTATTTTACTGGGAGCAGCTGTGCAAATTTGGAGCTAACAGGAATGTCTGCTGCTTCGCTCTCTTTTTAAAGGCTCACTCAGATGAAAACCATGTTTCTGATGTTTTTAACATGTTCTTGTTACTTTTTTCTCATGATAGAGGACACATATTAAGAAAATTAAGCTCAAAATTGCATTTCTAAGTCTTTATTCAAATCGGGAGCAGCAAGAAAAAAATGCAGTTTGAAAAACAGTATCTTTCAAAAAAATTGCGCAGAGCTGGTCAAGGTTCCCTGCTCAGCTCCAATCTGATGCATCCACAAATGGATCCATGAACGTCTTCATTTTTCTCACCTGAGCTGGTATCTGGCAAAACTGTACGGCAGGTATTGCTTGCCATTTTTATTGCATCGGTAATGTTAAGTTGAATATCTGCCCGTTTCGTCGTTTTGGAACCACACGACGTTAGCAAGCAGTGATTGGTCAGAGAATCTGTCGAACGCTTCGAACATTTGAGGTGGGGCCAGCGGGGACCACATCCCTTCCCCTTCATTTAGCCCTACAGAGAGTTAAGAAAAAATTGTGTCTCGTAATTCGGACATCACTTTTGTTCGAAGATGTCACCAGTAATTGCTGGTCCGCTTGCATTAGCGCGTAGCTTCGCGCTCAAGTATACATATAAACATCAGTTTTATAACTTTAAAAAGGTCATGCTACAACAAAGTCATTACTCACATTTAGATGTAATCTTCTGTGGTTTAGAGTACACCCACGTAAAGAAAAACGCTGGAAGCTGTCCCCTCCATAACCAAATGTTGGTGAATTATTGCCGCTCCACAGAAACTACTGTATGGTTGTGTGTCCAAATTCCTTCAACTACTCACTAACAAGAGCTCTGTATATTTTATCGTAGTGTGCAAATCTGCATATCCAAAATATAGAAAAAAAAATCCCAAAAGTCTTTCCAAAAAATTAGTATGCATTTATGCTCGCTAGATTGAAGAATATGGACCACAGTGCATTACATTTGAACGATTTTTCATTTGAAAAAAAGTATTATTTTGCTTTTTATGAACCATCCATCTTTTCATCATCAGAATTCATAAATAGTCTTTGTAAAATGTTCATTTTTATTTTTATTTTACCTTGAGAAAATCTGTGATGTCATATTTGGCATTTTTGAAAAAAGTTGTTAAAATGGTGTCTGAAATGCTGTTAAAATCCAGGGCAAAAAAATAGAATATTCGCTGGGAATGCTTTTAAAATAGCTCAAGACAATTGTAGTGGATCTAGAAAGACATTTTTTAGAAGTAAAAATGTATTTTCTTTTATTTAATATAATTTTTAAGCCTTTCTGCTACTGGTTTTTATGAGGATTTATCCTATTGAATGACAAAGAATTTAATAAAGAAAATCCTGATTAAAGGAACAAAAGCTAAAATGAAAGTAATTTTGCAAATTGGAGCTCAGAGCAAACCCAGTTTACAGTATATTTTATCAGAAATCCACATTTTGAATGTATTCCTAATGTTTTTATTGTTTTTTGAGGAAAAAAAAGATAAAATATTTATAAAAACTAGTTTTTATACATGTATATCTGTATATGTATAAAAAAAAATTGAAATGACCCGATCCGAAACTTATCAGTGACAATTAAAGGAATTGTGCAACAACACAGGATGTTTTATTATTTTTCCTAAACCACATTTTCATGATAGTTTCTTTTGCACTTTGGCACACACTCTTAAAATAACATCCCTCTTGTAGGAATATGTTTTTATTTCTAGGGACGCCGTCCTGCAGCGCATAAAGTGTGCAGGAGCGTGCTGTGGTCTCCGCGTGCCATTTTAAAGCGGGAACGTTTTCAATTATCTCCCTGTGTGCGTATTCCAGGCCCGCGCATTCAAGCTCTCTTTGTGCAGAAACAATGTCCCCAATGTCCTCGGCCTGCTTTTATTTTATCATGAGAACTGCGGGATATGAGGATGCAGAGTGGACAGTGCTCCATAATTCAACATGAATTGGGATTTAATGTTGTGGAAATAATGGTGGAAAACCATACGATGAGTCAGGCTCTTTTGGCTGCAACCGGTCCTCTTTCAGTACCTCTGTGTGGTTTGGGCTCCAGGAAGCAAAAATATTATTTGTATATTTAAAATTTCTTGCTTTTATCGTTTTTTGTGAACAAAAATACATTTTTTCAACTCCATTCCAGAATATACATGTTTAGTGGTTTATTTTATAAAGATCAAGAATTAAGATTATTACTGGTTGGATTCTCAGTTTATTTGTGTGGGTTCCTGTGTTACCAGCTAGTTAGCTCCATGTAATTTTGACTCTAGTGGTTTTGTTTCCCTTCAGACCCTCCAATTTCCTTTTTTTCCCCTTTCATGCTGCATTGAAAACATTCCCCAAAACTTCCTTTCTGACTTCCAGTTCATTGTCAGCAGAGGGTCCCTCTCTCTGTTCTGCCTCCTTTTTCCTCCCTCCAATTCATCTTCTACCTCACTCCCCCAGCTGCACCTCCCCCAACTCGGTTTACAAGGGGAGCTCACAGAGATCTCCTCTGGAGTGAAAAGGTTCTTTGGCTCTGTCGGAGCTGCAGAGGCGAGGACTCGCGTGGAAGCCCCAGGTCGAGCGTTTCTGCCCCCACATGAGAGAATGCTGTCAGGACTGGCTCTCCTGCTGCTCGCCTGCCTGCATGTGCGTGCGCAGGGGAAACCTCGCTCGCAGGTAGGATCACCTCTAGGGGTCCAGGAGGAACCTGGGGGAGAGTGGGGATTCCCACTGATGCTTGAAGAGCACAATGAGCTGCTATGTGAGTTGCTCCCAGTTCTTCATGGTTCTGGGCAGCAGTGGACATCGTCACTCAGCAGCTTGAACTGAGTGCGGCGCTCTGGGTTCTTGTGGTCATACTTCTGAGTGGAAGTATTCAAAGTTTTGCTGTTCTCGCCACCGCACATTTACTGGCTGCCTGTGGGATTATGTCTGTTTCCTACTGCCGTCTCCAGCCTGTCGCAGGACTCTGAAGATGCAGCGATCCGCTGTGATCCGCTGTGATCCTGCATCAGCCTGCCTCTACTTGTGGCTCAGCTGAGCTTCAGATGTGTTTGCTGAGGATGAATGATTTGAATGTGCGGTGCCTGAGGTTGTTCATGTAAATCTCAGACGTTTGAGATCTTGATGAAGATGTCTGCTGGCGTTTACATGTCAATTAGGTTTCTGTAGACAATTTGTGAAATTATAGGTTGTTGGTGGATGAGCATGGATGATCAAAGAACTGTCCTCCACAAGAATGTTTTCTGATGACGTTTCCCTCAGCAGCTTCTGCAGTTGTTAGCTGAGAACATGTTTTATCTCAGATTTAATCAAAAGTAACTAGTTGGTCAAAATACACATTTTTTTTTTCAATATTAAACTTTTTCTCCTTTTTGAATTTGGTCTTTTTTGTTTCCTGGAAGTTCTTGGAGCCTGCAGCGTGAGAGCAGAGGGCTCTTGTAGACGGGTATAAAAGCTTTACATGTAAAGAGAAGGAATTTCAATGTTATGCTAAATTTGATGGGTAGCCAGAGAAGAGAAGCTGAGATGGAAGAAATATGACCTTTCTTGGCAGCAGCACTGAGCACTGTTGGCTGCAGAGTCCTGACCCAACTGAGGGAATTTTAGGGATTTAGTTGGACACCTGGTACAAATGCAATAGAGTTGTCCAGATCAGACATTATGAATTCAAAAGTCAATATTTTAGACATACATTGAGGACTATAGAGGGATCTCCAGAGATGTTTTGGTAAAACCTTGGTCAAGTACCATTCCAAATGGTAAAAGTAAAGTGTAGAAAAGTAAGATATTTTCAAGTCAGAACGTTGAAGTATATTTTATATTTAATTTGATTTATTGGTTGTTTTCAAGTATTAAAATTAGGGAGAAATTGAATAAAACAGATCTTCAAAACCCATTCAGATATTAATTAATACATTGGTTAGATATTGGATGCCATATTGTTAACAGTGTACTTTTTCACGGTAATATACATTTTTGCTGTAATGTTTCCAGTACATTCACACGTCATATTAGATTCATTAAGTATTATGATAATCAATTAAAGTCAAGTAGAGTTTGATTTGTTGCTTGAAAAGTAGTGAAAAGAAACAAACTTATATAATTCCAGCCTTATAGAACTATATATATATATATATATATAAATAAAACATTTTTTTTGTTGCCAATTCAGTAGAAAATAATATAACTCCCATAAATATAAAATACATGTTTTTATAATTGAAGGCCATAAGGTCACACAGGTGTTTATCTGTTAAAGAGAAACTTTAAATTTCTCCAAATAATTTTAGATGACTTTTTTTTTTTTTTTTTTAGTAACTGTTGCACAGATACAAAGAGTGAACTGAAATGGTAAGAGTCCAGGACCCTGTGGAGCACCATGAGTGGCTTTGTTTTTATTGGATTAAGCATAAGTTGAATGAACAGACTTAATATTGCAAGGTGAACATGTCTGAAAGCCGACTGCATTACAGTTCAGCAGAGACCATCACTTATTTCTGCCTCTTAAATAGTAAAATCATAATTTTAGCAGCTGAATATTGATCACTTTCAATGCTAAATATAATATTTCAACTCAGTTCTTTGTTATAAAGTTCTAATAACAACTGACAATAATAACAATAATAATAAAGAACATTTATATTTTGGTTTCATCTGACCAGGACATTCCCCCAATCCTCTTCTGGATCATCCAGATCCTCTCTAGAAACTTTAGACGGGCCTGCACATGTACTGGCTAGCAGAGGGACACGTCTGGAACTGCAGAGTTTGTGGTGTGTTACTGATGGTAGTTTTTATTACTTTGGTTCTAGCTCTCCGCAGGTCATTCACTAGGATCCTATCGTGTGGTTCTGGGATTTTTACTCACTATTCTTGTGATCATTTTGTGGGGAGCCCCAGATGGAGATTATCAGTGTTCTAGTATGTTTTCCATTGCATATTCAGTCTTCCCAGTCAACAATTCTGTTTCTGGTGTCCTTAGACGACTCCTTGGTTTTGGTCATAGTGGAGTTTGGAGTGTGACTGTTTGAGGTTGTGGACAGGTGTCTTTTATATAGATAACGAGTTCAAACAGGTGTCATTAATACAGGTAACGAGTGGAGGACAGAGGAGGAAGTTACAGGTCTGAGAGAGACAGAAATCTTACTTGTTTATAGGTGACCCAATACTTATTTACTCCCATAATTTAAAAACAAATCTCTAAAAATCAGACATTGTGACTTTCTTGATTATTTTTCTCATTTTGTGTGTCATAGTTGAAGTAAACTTACAATGAAAATTACAGGCCTCTTTTCTTTTTAATTGGGAGAACTTACACAATTGGTTGTTGACTAAATACTTTGTTTTCCCCATTGTATATAT
Source organism: Oryzias melastigma (assembly GCF_002922805.2). Lineage (NCBI taxonomy): Eukaryota > Metazoa > Chordata > Actinopteri > Beloniformes > Adrianichthyidae > Oryzias > Oryzias melastigma. The sequence continues at coordinate 28,574,774 of NC_050514.1, read as the reverse complement.
ATTGGAATTTAGCACAAACCTAACAGCTGAATATTTGTGTTACTGTGAAGAATTCTGGCTCGTTGTCCCTCCAGTATGGGTTTCACATTTGCTGCTATTAAGCAACACTGTTGTACAGAGGGAGGCGATCACTGTTTGAAATACCAGAACCTATAGGCTGCTAGTTGTGGTTCCAGCCTGAGACAGTTACACTGATTCATTTTGTGTAACTGTCTGATGTTGCTTAAAATCCACGTTGTGCTTTTTAGGTCAAACCACAGTTGCATTTTTGAGGTTTTACTTATGTCAGAGGAGAAAAAAATGAGCACTCCTGCGTCAGCAAATACAAGTCAGCATTACCATTTAGCTTTTTCGTAAAAGTGTTCACTCAGCATTTTGAATGCTACTCGATCTGTATGTTTACACGAGTTTCTATGCTTCACTTTAGCATTGGAGTTTTTATGATGGAGGATTTTACTAACTTTACTTATTTATTACTGCTCTATTAATTATTCTACCCTTTTATGCCTTATGTTTTGCAATGTACTATCACATTCAGGACTCTACTTAATTAAGCATGGAAAAAATATATATATATTTTTTAATTATTGGAAATAAATCCACTCATGAAGGGATTAATCCTTTGCACTTGACTTGCAAAACCTGAAAAAACTGAATCACAAGAAATGAATAAGATTTTATCATTTACGTTTTTCAATAGCAAAATAATCTTAGTTTGAGAAAACCTGTCTTGGTGAAAAGAACCTTTTCCAATAATTTTTCTATTATTCTTTTTCTTGCTTTGCCCCAACCTCACAATTCCCACCTAATGACTATAGAGATCCTTGTCGCATGGTTTTGTTTACAACCATACAGACCAAACGCAAGGTTCAGGACTCGGCCTGGACTAATAGACTTTTCCAGTCTGAATACATCCTACCATGAAAAAATAACTTCTGGAGCTTTTAAGTGTATTTTACGGTTCATTCCTCACTATAAACTATCCCAAAGCTGTATTTTGATCTGCATTTCCGAGTAATCCTCTAAAAACTCCACTCTCAACAGCAGCCCTCCCCCCATACCCACAAAAACGAGGTCCTCACATGCTGATGTCACAACGTGAGACGGCCCCTTCAGGAGGAGTTTGCTCCGCCCCCATCCTAACACAAACACTTTCTCTGCAAAGCTAGCTGTTTGTTATTCTCAAGCCCCCCCAACCCCCTTGTTGTTTTGTTTGTAAAGTAAATCTAACATTTGGGCAAGGATTTTTAAGTTTTAAGAAATAAAATATTGAATTATTTTTAAAGTTGCTTTAATTATAGAAGTCTTTTACATATAGAAGTCATTCAGAGATATTTGGAATTATTTTTGCAATAAATCTACATTTTTCGAACATCTCAGTAATGCTGTTTCCAGATCAAACATCACATCTCGAGGTCACTCTCACTGTAAATTATTTGTCATTGGTCATATGGGTCTCTGCATTCTCATCCTGGAATCTGCGTTAGGCCCGTATTGCATTTCCAGGTGAAGCGGAGTGTCACAGCTGACCAAATCCTGATTACTTGATTGGCCATTCGCCGAAGAACTTTACAACCTCTGTGTGTATAAACAGCTGTAGAAATCCCAAACATGCCACTTTTAACCTTTTGCTCATAAATAGATCTTGAAATACTGTACATCTTCTTTCCCATGATGCATTTTTGCATTCCTGTTGCAAATCATGTCTTTACCATAGTTCCCATAGTTTTACTGCATGAAATGAATGGGGGGGGAATAAAACGCCTTTTTTAATGTAAAACAGAGATGTTGAAATGAGAACAATGAAAACATGGTTTGGACGAAAAGCTGAGAATTGCTCAAGATGGAGCTCAAAAAGTTCTTGTGGGAGTCCAGTGGTGTTTCAAGTGGATCCCGATCTGGGGGGGCTCAACTCCTCTACAATCTCCAGACTAAGAAAACATTCTTTTATTAATAACTTCCTCCAATTCAAACCCCCCTCCTCGGCATTTCTGTTCTTGTAGCTGTGGGAGTTATTTGAGGTTGGACCGTCAGGCCTGAGAGTTGTCATTTGTAACTCAAACTGCCGTCAGAAACTGTTGGGGTCCAGACGGGACCCGGGTAGATATCCAGGTGCTGCCTCGCTCCACTGACTCCGTACATATTGTAGATGTTAACGTCCACTCTGGTTAAGAGAAAGCAGCAATCTCAGGAGACGGCAATCACATAAACTTTTTATTTGCGTTTCTGGCCAAACTCCTAAAATGACCAAAACTCCTGTTTCCCATGTGTTCTGTACAGGACAGTTGGAATTTTCTTCCTTGACTCTGTGCGTTTAAGGAAAAGGCATCATGTGTCTGCGTTGGAGGAAAAACCAATGATTTGTTTTTCATACAACATGGCCCCATGTTGCGGGATTTTTAAAAAAGCAAAGAAGTATTAAGCAGACAGAGATGAATACCGGCGAGTTCGGAAGGATGCGTCAGAGACGGATTTCTAGAGCCTGATGTGGGGTTTAGTTTGTTCCAGATGGTAAAGTTTGTGTTTATGGATCTAAACATCTGCAGGCTGCTGATGAAGTGGATGCAGCGTGGCTTTGTGATCCGGCCGCAAGCATCTGCTGCTGAGGGTTTCTCCTGGAGAATGTGGCTGTTAGTCTGATGTTGATATTGCAGTGCACAGAACAGCATCCATACACCTCTACTGTTCTGTCTCACAATACATCATATTCTGTTACTGAACATTTTCATATTGCCTCGGAGTTCGGTTATTCAGCGCCTGTAAATTGTTATTACACTTCCACGTGTGAACCATTTGCACACATGGTAATGATTTCTACTGTTCAACTCCAAAAGATTTATCAGGAGACGGCACAAAGCATAACAATAAAACCTTAAAAGGGCTGTATCATGAAAGAAAATGACTTTCTTTGGTCTGAAGCTTAGATTTAAGTGCATAAGGAAAATTCCAACTCTGATTTTCAAAGAATAGAACTCTCTCAGTTTGTGTTTTAACAAGACATGATGGATTTTGAGTAAAACATTGATTTTTATTTGCGCTTTTGCTCTGTCTACTTGTCAGTTTGAAACAAAAAAAAAATGCTTTTGGAAATGTGATCTGTTTAGTTTGAAGAAAAAAAAGTACAAGCTCAAACAAAGTATTTGTCAAGTATTTATTTAGATGCTTTTAAAAAAAAGCTAATTTTTAAATGTACAATGTGGGATGGAAATCTATCATTCTTAGGATTTGCCTTTAAAATAATAATTTTAGATGTTTAAATGTCGAGAATAAAAATATAAATTACAATAAAAGGTTGATAAGATCAAATTTTAAGTATAAATTGAAGACCAAGTCAGATTTATAAACTAAACTCATTCTCAAACGTGGTCTCAATGTTTTGTCTTTAACTCCAATTGTTCTACTCTTTTACTATCAGAACTTTATTTTTTGAAGATTTAAATTTTTATTTTTTCCAAGTAAAATATTTTGTAAAAACAAAAACATTGAGCTGACTCTTTACCTCATCATTGAATAAATTAGATTTTATTTAGAATTCTGACATTAGCATAAACAGTGTAAGCGGTTTGAGCTGCAAAATTATGAGAAGCAATTTTTTATAAATAAAGTTTGATTTGATTGAATTTCCTATCAGTGTAATTTTTAGGTTTAGTTCATAAAAAGTAAGAGTCCTGACTAACTGTAGTGTATCACACTTGGTCTCGTTGTGACAATTTTTTTTCTATTTTAAAAAAGGTTCCCCGTAGTGTTTTAATTATGATTATGAAGTTTTTAACCAAAATACCACAACCTAAATGTCAGAAAAAGCCATTTTTCATGTTGATATGAAGCCTCTGTTTCCAAAATCTCCTCTGAGGGGGCGTGGCTTTTGGAGCTGAGCTGAACGGCTCAAAAACAATTAAAAAAATATTTGTACTACATTTAATCTCTTCAATAAGAAAAAAATGCCACACATACACGTTAAAAACTAAAAAAAAAAAAGATTTTAATTAGAGAAGGTCTTTAAAATATAAATAGTAACACAAACAGTAATCTGACATAAGACCTTATTTTGATTATGAAGTGTCTGGAACTCCAAATCGGATTTGAAATGTAAATTTAATTTGAAACATCCCACCTGAGCATGACTGAAGGATTTAGTTTCCATAAAATCAGCTCAGCAAAACATGGATCCCCATCTGTCTGTTTTTAATCTTCCACATTCCAGCATATGAAAACGCATCAACATTTTCGTGGCTAAAAGAAAATACTTTTTACTTGCATCCAGTCCTCTCAGCTGAACAGACAATCCCTGTTTCCTACGTTTACCAATCCATTTCCTGGCTGCAGCTCTTCTTTTCCTTTTCCTGTTTCATGTTGCTCAAAGATGCTCATTTCATACATGACGGAATTTGTCGGAGTTTGACGGAAACGTGCCCTCCTTTCTCTGGGACTTGGAGACGAACTGAAACAAGTTGGGCATGAAAAATTGTGTCAAACAATGGTGTATTCTGACCTTTGACTTTGAGAATCCCGCTGAATGATTACTATGAACATTTTCCCCAACGAGCCAGTCAGAGTTCACAGTGACAAAAACGCCAGGTGCTGAGGTTTCTTTGGCTGCTTAATTGAATCTTTTCAAACATCAAAGCTGCAGGGAGTGAAAGTGCCGCCATCATAGAAGTGAGGGTCAACGTGTTGTTGAAAGAAACTTTTCCTGACAAGTGGCTTTGGCTCACTCGGACCATACTACACAACAGAAACTCGCCTGAGCCATCATCGGGTTTACTTTAAGAGGATTTAAACCTCAAACTTGACTTCCAACAACTTCCAGATGAAAGTGGTGACATTTAGAAATGTGGCG
>NC_050514.1:28564516-28569912 GCF_002922805.2 Oryzias melastigma | reverse complement strand
ACACACACACACATGGCACGAGCCACCCACAGCGAGCACTGATGTGGTTTCACAGTGAAGACCAAAACTCCCGAGCTGCATGCTGAATGAACTTGTGTGGAGAGGCAGCAGCTCTGCAGTCTGACAGGTTGACGGAGAAGGCCAGCTTCATCAAGACAGTTGATGAGACTAATTGAGAGATTATTCAGGGCCTGATTGCAACCTAACCTGCTCCTGCATGGCTGACGAGCTTGTCACTGCAGTTGGTGATTTTAATAATCCAGCTGTCCGGATCGATACGTATCAACTTGTGAATTAACTTTCTAATGTTCGCAGCTCTGTGGGAGTAAAATCCTGTGGCTCTTCATTTCCGACTGAAACAAAATCCTCTGTATCACCTTTGATCAGACTCCGGGTCGAAGCTTCTCGTTTCCATTTCAACATGCGATGTTTTGATTCAGAGATTTTCCCACCTCAGTAGCTGCAGAAAACCTCACACCATGTCAGCGGAACATTTTCCTTTTTAAGGCAAATGCCGCCCGGCTTCTCTGCTTGTGCTGTTTTATGATGAAAATTGAGACGTGGAGGAGATATTTATTCACTGCTCGACCTGTCAGCACGTCGCTCCCACTTTGTTTTAAATGCTGCTAAAATGCTTTTAGATGGGTTTTACTTTTTTGGATTCGATTACAGTTTGGTTTGTTCATAATCACTCCTCTGTGAGGAAAATGAAAAGTATTTGGGCGTTGCTTCATCCAGCAGTACTGTTAAACTGTGAGTTCAGTTACTCCAGCTCTAACCTGTGCTGTGGCTTAGCTCTAACCTTTATTTATTTCCCTTTAATTTCTTCCATCTTTTCTGTTTGCTGGGCTGAAAGAGCCACAAATGTTGTTGTTTACCCAAGATGCAGTCAGAGCTTCGGTTGATAGCAGCAGAGCCAGACTCTCAATGTCAGCTTGTTCTAACCATTGACTGTACACGAGAACTGGACTGAGCAAGTGTGATGTCACCCCTAAGCCTTTTATCCTCTGAAATGTTCAGTATGGTCCGGTCAAGTATTTTGAGCATAAACGGTAATAATAAACCTCTTGAGGGTTGTAGGTCAACAGAACGGTTGGGCGGAGTCGCTGTAGCCACCTGGTGATTGGTAGAAAGTGGTGATGACGTTAGAAAGCACCAATGAAGCGCTCATTTAAGCAAACGTCTTCACAGCAATATTCATCTCATAATGTACAAAAAGTAAAGCGAGATAAAGATGCTGCTGGATGACCTCCATTGTTGTTGCTTTTCTAGCTGTAGCACTACAATGACAGGCTAATGGTCTACACCACACATGCACCATGAAAACAAAGACTTAACTGAGTGGAAACACCAGAATTAACTGGACTATAATGCACCACTCCTTACCAGACCGTACTGGACTGCTCAGCGGAAACGGGGCCATAGAAATCTGTTTACTTCCTGCTCCAGTGAAGTAAAGTAAATTTAGTCTCCATTCGTTCGCGATACGGACACGTTGGATCTAGAAATCATCAGTCAGCAGTGATTGGTCAAAAGCTACGTATATGCCACACTTGGCAATGCGTGTTCAAGTGATCACTTCCAAATGAAAAGTCTATGTAAACATGTGAAGCGCGAAACATGTTTAAATGCATTTTTCAGGCTTCTGCATTCAAAATTATTGTAGTCGTATGTAGGCAAGTATTTACGACCATCTTTGGGCTATAAGTACATAATGCTTGACCCCTGAACACGCATTGCCAGCATTGAGGGTCACTCAGTCCAGTTCTTATGGCTTTAAGACTGACACGATGACTCCTTTTTATCTTTTTTCTTCCTCTACCTTTTTTTCATAACGTCTGTGTTTGTGCTGTTATGGGTCTGCATCAGACTTGTGGCTGCTTGAAAGCAAAAGTTTTTATTAGTTAAAATGTGTAAACTCTGCTGTAATGTGTTCTTATTTTGGATATTCACTTAATATTGAAGAGGTTACAGGGAGAAGAGATAAAGAAGGTGGAGGAGTTTAAGTATTTAGGGTCAACAGTACAGAGTAATGGAGAGTGTGGAAAAGAAGTGAAGAGGAGAGTGTAAGCAGGTTGGAATGGGTGGAGAAAAGTGTCAGGTGTGATGTGTGACAGAAGAGTTTCAGCACAAATGAAAGGAAAGGTGTACAAGACTGTGGTGAGACCAGCCATGTTGTTTGGACTAGAAACAGTGGGACTGAAGAAAAGACAGGAAGCAGAGCTGGAGGTAGCAGAGATGAAGATGCTGAGGTTCTCTTTGGGAGTGACCAGGATGGATAGGATCAGGAATGAATACATCAGAGGGACAGCACATGTTAGAGGTTTTGGAGATAAAGTCAGAGAGGCCAGACTGAGATGGTTTGGACATGTTCAGAGGAGAGACAGTGAATATATTGGTAGAAGGATGCTGAGTCTAGAGCTGCCAGGAAAGAGGTCTAGAGGAAGACCAAAGAGGAGGTTTATGGATGCAGTGAATGAAGACATGAAGGTGGCTGGTGTTAGAGTGGAGGATGCTGAAGACAGGCTTAGATGGAGGAAACTGATTCGCTGTGGCGACCCCTGAAGGGAAAAGCCGAAAGGAAAAGAAGAAGATTATATGATTTTAAGGTGTTTCTAAGTTGTTTTTTTTAAAAGACTTGTCCATAATGTATAATTTAAAATATTTAACATATATGGTGTTTTTTTTTTCCAAATAGACTTTAAAATTAAACCTGTAATGGTGTTGATGCATTCCACACCAAGCGATTACACTCAACCAAATGACCGTCTCGTTCTGTCCCCTGATCTGCAGAGTCTCGGCTGTGATGGATACCTTGGATCAGGAAAGGTGATGGACAAGTGCAACATCTGTGGAGGCGACAACTCAACCTGCAGGCTGGTCTCAGAGTTGTTCAAACACAGTTTTTCCAAAATCGGCTACCACAAGATAGCAGAAATCCCAGAGGGAGCAACCAAGATCAACGTGACGGAGATGGTGAAGAGCAGAAACTACCTCGGTGAGTCAGAAACGTTTTGCCTGTAAAAATGCATGAATACTCTATGGTAGAAGAAAGCTGTCTGAAAATCCAGATGAAGGTTTGATAATGTCTCCGGCAGCTCTAATCAAAATAAGAATGTGAGACGGGAGCAGGAGACTGTTACATTATCCTCACTATGCGCTTGAGTTTTTCCCCCAACAAGCTTCTGTTCTTCACTGTGTGCACCTAATAGTGCTCTTAGCTGTCCAAACACTGTTTTACAAGTCTGTCTAATGTTACCCCCCTAATGCTTTTCTAATGTCCTCTTGCATTTAATCCATAAACTGAGTGGAAAACATTTTAGGGAATTTTGTTACCTGACTTGCATGACAGATTTGCCTGCACGGATTGTTGGTTAGGTAAAAGGCACACGAGCCCCTTTAACTCAGTTAACAGCTTTTGATTTTAATATAACATTGTGCTAAAAATATCTCTAGTAAGAAGATGTTTTTGAATCTCAAGTTGGAGTAGGCGACCCTCTGAAAACACGGTTCGTTTAGAAGCATTTCTCCTTCCTGAAGTCGGCAGAAAGTCATGGAAAGTTCCACGATCTTCCCAAACTCTCCTCATATGTCCAAGATTTTTTTCCTCAAGCAATTTCTGGATATTGAAATCTTGGTTGTGGATCTGTTTTTCTTCAGCTAAACAGGGTGAGGCCTATTTTCAGTTCATTTGTTTTCTGGATTGGACAGGACTACTCCAAGTTATGCTTTCTGTTCCTAACGATGTCGAAGTGTATGCAACCAAATAAGAAAAAACTGGATGAATAGATTAAAATGAATAAACGATGATTTCAGCTTGTCCAATGTTGCCGTTATTCCTTTTTTTCCCAGCTCTACGAAGCCGATCAGGACGATCCATTGTCAATGGAAACTGGGCCATTGATCGTCCTGGGAGGTACGAGGGCGGTGGGACCATTTTCACCTACCGCAGACCCAATGAGATCAGCAGCACTGCTGGGGAATCTCTTCTTGCTGAAGGGCCAACCAATGAAATCCTGGATATTTTTGTGAGTTTGAAGGATCTTTAGCTTTGAGAGGCTTAGAATCCTGATTCTGCTGTCAGCAAACTGGATGGTATTTTGTTTTTTTGCTTTTTTTCTCACACCACGACTTGCATCGCTCACTAGAGCAGTTTGTAGCTGAGTCTGAAACAACTGGAAGGACGAGTAATAATTTGAAGTCTGAGAACATGAATGCAATCTCTGAACTGGAACACTATTCCAAATATTTCCAAAAACTCTTGTATCAGTTTTAATTTTTCACTCGAAACTTCCATTTCAGCAAACTGTCACTGTCGATGCAGCCAGACATGCTAAGTGCTGGTGCTTTGTTAGAAACCCATATTTTTCCACTCAATAAGGGTTCACTTTTTCTTTCTCTGCTCAAAAAAGCGGATGGATTTTCATATTTTCCATAAAAAAAACTTATAATTAAGAGGGACATTTTTTTTTTTCAAGCAAAGTTTGATATTAGCCATTAATCATATGTTGTGGGTTACAATTTTTTGTTTAATCAGTTGGAAAAATTGTGATCAAACATTTAATTATTGCCGGACTGTAACCAAGTCTACATCTCTTTGCCTCAGATAATCTTCCAGCAGCCAAATCCTGGTGTTCACTACGAATACATTCTGCCCTCCCAGAAAACAACTGGACCTCAGAAACCAAACCACAGACCTGACGGTAAATTCTGTCTAGAAAAAGTGACTTTCAGGAAGCTCAGTAATAAAAAAAATAAAAATTAGTAGCAGGTTTTAGGTTTTGTGCTAAAGATTTTAAGCATCTAATTGTATTTTTGCTAAAGTTGGGAATGCACAGGATGGATCTGAGCAGCACAGCGACACACAGCAGGAAAACTTCGACCCTGCAGATCGGGGAAGGTCTCCATCTCGTCTCCCTGACAACCAGGTACCGGCTGTGCAACCACCCAGACGTGGGAGAGAGTACAACTGGAAGCAGACCGGAGCTACAGAATGTAGTATTTCCTGTGGAAAAGGTAAGCCACAGCAGTTTCTGTGAAACAGAAACACAATTTTTATGAAAGAATTTAAAACAGAAACTTGTGTTTAAAAGGATGCTACAAGCAAAATGCACTTTTATTTTTAATAAATTGGATCTATTTTGTTCTGTTTAGCTTTTTTGTGCATAATTGCACCTTAAAAAATGTTGCTAATATTAAGGTTAATAATACAACTTTCCCAAAATGAAAGTACGTTCTCTTCAGGTGTCAGATATTCCATCTTTCACTGCGTCAACCGGCTGAACCACGTCCAGGTGTCAGACTCTCTGTGCGACAGCAGCAGCCGACCGTCTCCACAGGAGGAGGCGTGCAACCTGCAGCCGTGTCCGGCATTGTGAGAGACTTTCTGCTCTGAT
>NC_050514.1:28560896-28564274 GCF_002922805.2 Oryzias melastigma | reverse complement strand
TGCTGATTCATCCTAAAAACAGAACATAGTAAAAACTAAACTGTTGGCATAAATAGCTTAATGTTTTAGTCATAAAAATTAGAAAAATATGTTCAGTTTGTCCACTTCTATTAAAAATCCAGATTTTTTTTTTTTATTAATTTATTATTTATTTATTTTTTATTCTTAAAAAACAACAAAAAAAATCCCTCCTTAAATGTAATGTATATTTCTCTTTTTTATTGACTAGAGATTTCTGTTTTGTTGGAAGAATCATTTAAAAAAATCTGCTGGAGATTAACAAAAATGGTTTTGCATAAACTTAAACAAGTAATGTATGAAAAATGACAAACTGTAAAGTTATTTTGAAAGTATTTTAATGTATACAGTTAAATAGTGTATTTTATTTCTCAATTTTGCTCTGTAAATCCTTCAAAGATTTGTCAGATCTGGCGTCTGATCCACAGATCTTCTTTATCAACTGTCCTTTAAAGTGTTCAGATTGTGGTTCCATAATGTCATGCATTAATGCAGTCTGTGAAAACAGTCAGACTCTTGTTTCTATGAACTGATCTGAAGGCTTGTTTCTGAAAACACTATAATGGATCCTCTTTATTGTTGCTCCACAGATGACTGTGCTCTCTGTTCTGCAATTTTGACTCATTCCCATCGTACTAATCGTTTCTAGATTCGTATTAGCTTGTTTTTATTGAGAGTATGTTTTTGTGTGTTTTAATGCTGAAGAAAGTTTTCTTAAAAAAAAAAAAAAAATCTGTTGATGACAGTTTTCTGATGTTTTAGAGATCACAAATCCGTAGTTTAAACCCTTTCCCTTTTATAAACTGTTCACTTAAGGGTGTATTTAAAATGTTTTGTCTATTTTTTGACTACAAAAAGAAAGATTTAAACCTGTATGTATTTTTTTTTATTGAAAAAGGACATTTCTGTTCTTCAAAAAGTGTCAGATTTTGACCCAAATACAGGACTTCACAGTTTAAAAACCTAAATCCATCCATGCAAGAATATTGGTCCAAAAAAAAACACAATGGTGTGTGGAAAAATATCTGAGCTATACAAACAGAGAATGCAAAGAAAACAGTTTAGTCGATGGCGCAGGTGAGGGGACTGACACTGAGGACCCAACAAAGCAAAATGAGGACATCTAGAGAAAAGAACAGGCAACAACACAACTCCGAAAGACTGACTGGTGTAAAATAAAACAGAACTGACTGAAAGAAAGTGCTGATTAATCACAAAAAGAGCTGAAGCATTAACACAATAAGAACAAAATTAAAACGTAAAAGAAAAAAAAAAATTCAAAAGGGAGAGATGATTTTTGAATTAACTGTTCAATTTTAGAAATATCTTGTGTAAACTGTTCTTTAGAGGAAAAGAAAATTATTCAAACAATCATGGGGAAGTAGAGCTTTTAGCATCAAATAAAAAAAAGTAAAAATTTAAATAATTACATTTCTTTTTCTTTGTTAAAAACATAACATGCCCGGCTTTGTGTTTTTCCTCACAAAGCTGGGACATCGGGGAATGGTCGGAGTGCAGCAAGACTTGCGGGCTAGGTATGCAGCACCGGCAGGTTCTGTGTCGGCAGGTTTACGCCAACCGCACCCTCAACGTCCACACCAGTCACTGCCGACACCTGGAGCGACCCGAAACCGCCTCTTCCTGCCAGCTGAAGATCTGCAGCGAGTGGCAGATCCGCACCGAGTGGACTTCTGTGAGCGTCTCCCAGCTTAAAGACGACACCTGCCCGCTCAGTTAGTTAGAACTTTCTGTCTCCACAGTGCTCCATGCCGTGTGGGTTGGGTCAGAGGTCACGAGAGGTGCGCTGCGTCAGCAACGTGGGCGATTTTGTTCCTGATGAGGAGTGCAACATGAATCTGCGGCCCATCGACATGGAAAACTGCGACATGGGAGCCTGTGCAAAGAGCTGGTTCTACACCGAGTGGGGCAACAAGGTACAACAAGTACTGTAGATTTAGAAACATTTAGTCTGAATCTGGAAATGAAATCATACGAGTTTGGATTTTTATCGCAGCAAGTTTTAGATAAAGAGAAAAAATACAGACAAAAAATATCTCTATATATTTTTTCTGTTGTGAAGTTAAAAATAAATCAATTCAAACTTTATTTATAATGCACTTTTCATGCATAGATAACACAAAGTGCTATACAAAATAATAAAAAAATCAGATTAAAAATCAAAAGCAAAAACAAGATCTTTACAAAAATATATAATTTGTCAAAAATACATTTGAAAATATGTTTATTTTAAGATTTTTTTAAGACATTCAAAAAATATTAAGACATTTTTATGGTTAATAATGGTTACATAGAGCAATAAGTTTATTTAGGAGGGATGTTATACTGATTTATGTACAATTAGGGTTTGGTGATATAGATTTTTTTACATCACTTTAGTTTTTTTCATATCAGGTGATAACTATATATATTACAATATAAACTGAATAATTATATCTGTCAAATTTGAACTCTGTTGCTCGTAAGAGGAAATACTGCCCAACTTTAAACTGGTCCGTGATTACACATAGGTGACTAGCTCGTTAGCATCATAGCATTAGCGTCTAACAGCATCACTGTCTCCAAATCAACACTTTTATCAATCTGTCTGTTGTTGCTGTACGTGAAGAAGCAAAAGTTTAAGACAAAGTTTAAACAAACTTTTACTCACCATGTTGCTACCAACATGTTTTTATGTTTTATTCTCCAAAGAGGACACAATGCCCACAACTGGCAAGTGTTAATTTTGAACTCTTCAAAATAAAAGTCTATCGCAATATTCATTTTTCTATTTAAAAAGCATTATTTCACAATAATAGTAGTTAATGTTTTATCGCCCAGCATTATCTACAATACATATTTGAAATATATTCAAATATACAAATGGAAGTTTCCGATAACTTAAACCAACTTAAACTGAGGAAATAAGTAAGAACATACAAGCGCTACTTTATGATGATCTTATTTAATGTGTAGATTTGACCAAATATTAAAATCTTTAGTTTTTACTATAATTGTAGATTTTTTCATGACGACAAAGGTCGGTTATTGCAACGGGTGTTTATTTGGAAGTTTGCTAAAATGAACGTTTTTGTGCTTTTACACTGTAAAAACTATCAAGGAAACAGCATGAAACATTTGAGCAACTGGGTAAAACAATTCAAAGAAACACAAGAAAAGAGTATCTCCGGAGTCCAAAGTTTTACATTTGCAGTTTGTTCCTCCTTTGAGAAGTCTTAATGTTAAATGCTGTAAACCTTGTGAGCAAGAGTCGTGTTTACTTGCAGCCAACGTCCAATTTCTGTCCAAATTAATTATATAATGAACCTAAAATATTATATTATACAAATATATAGATATTTT
>NC_050514.1:28502904-28560703 GCF_002922805.2 Oryzias melastigma | reverse complement strand
ATCACGTCTACTCAGCATGATCCTAAAACTAAAACTACTTTAAGTTGTTGGTATGATTAAAGTTTCAACAAGCTTTTTCCATCATCAAACTGATGTTATCTTTTTGTTGATCCTCACAACTGACAGTTTAAACTGGAGATTTGTTTTCCCCAACCATGGTGGATGACAGCGACTGCTTTTGTTTCCCAGTGCTCTGCTGAGTGTGGGATGGGTGTAAGAACTCGCGGGGTCCTCTGCCTCAAAAACCAAATCAGCAGTCTGCCTCTGGAGGGGTGTGGCAGCGAGCGTCCTGCAGACTCTCAGGTCTGCAACAACGGTCCCTGTGAGAACCGCATCGAGTGGTTCACGGGTCCCTGGAGTCAGGTAGGAGAACCGCGTAAAGCTTTTCCTTTTGTCTCCGTCCATCTTTTCCTCACAGCATTTGTTGTTTGTGATGAACCAGTGCTCTGCAGAGTGCGGTGCAGGCAGCCAGCAGAGGGCAGTGGTGTGTTTAATGAAATCAGAAGACGGAGTCTCCGTCATGCCGCCGTACGAGTGCTCATCCCTGAACCGGCCGCTCGGCCAGCAGAGCTGCAACCTGAAGGCCTGTGGAGCCAAGTGGTACCACACGGACTGGAGCGCTGTGAGTGAGACATCAAACTGTGCTTTATTTATCTCAGTGCTTTGAATATATCTTCAGTGGACACAGAGGGTTGGAATTCTGGATGTCTTTTGCTTATTTTTAATCATTTTTTCCACAATGCAGAGCCATAAAGACAGCAGAACTTTACAGCCTTCTCACTCTAAATCAACAGAGATGCAATAAGTCAGAGAGCTGGTCACCAGATCTTTGAACGGTTATGATGCCACTGCCAAAAATGAGGACCCAGAAATCCCCCCCAGGCTCTTACCTCACTATTTCCATTAGCTCATTATTCTAGAGGTTGCAAGTGAATTTAGCAATCCTCTATGCACTTACCTTGTTGGGTTTTTGTTTTATTTAATCTTACACTTATATGTCTATAAATAAAAATGTAAATTTAAAGATTTGATTGGAAATATTTCTAAATGAATGCATGAACCACATCAGAATTGTCTGCCACACAACATACAAAGAAGATTCATAAAAAGAGTACTTGGAGTTTAAAAGGATGTGAGGTTTTTCTCAGTCACAAATTTCAGAACAGAAACAAGGAAAAATGTGTTTTAATTTAAGGAGTCAAGATATGGAAAATCTGAAACATTCCATCCTCATGACGCCTTTTAATCCCTCACGGGGTTGCAGAAGTCTAACTCGGCTACCAGTGGGCGAAAGGTGGGGTACATTCTGGACAGGTCAAAGCAATCAGTTAAAGAAACCAAATCACAAATCCCCTTTAAAAAAAATTAGCTAAAGAACTGCCACAAAAACAGAATCAACGAACCGTTTTTTCTTAATTCCATGTACCCAGATTTAGAAATAAAACACAAACTTGTCAGTGTCTGGGTTATTCGAAACAGAATATTTTGATGGAAATCACAAGCTATATTGCAGAAATGTAAATATGTATATATATATATTAGTATTTTTTTTTTCAAAGAATGTAAAAAAAAAAGTTTTTTCCTTTCTGTTCCCTTTTTTTTACAATGCACTAAAATAATGGTGTAAGATCTTTTGCTTTTTTATGGAAAATAAATAAACTGAAATAATTGAATTTAACCCTGGAGAAATAAAAAAAGCAATTTACCCCTGGACTTTTGACATTAATTTGACTTTTTTTGTTGTTTTTTAGTAGCAGCAGTTAACACCAGAAAAAAATACAAGTTAAATAAAGCATTAAAAATATAATAAATTAATGCATAAAACTGAAAAATTAAAAATAAACATATTAATAAATGAATAAATAACCGTGGTCAAAGTTGACCCCATGGGTTAGCTGTGATCAGTTGGTTTTACACAGGTAGCAGTGCATGCAAGTTTTTTATTTTTATTTTTATAGAGTCATATGGCAGTCAAATCTCCAGTGTTGGGCATCTCACTTCAAAAAAGTAATTAGTTATAGTTACTAGTTACTTCTCCCAAAAAGTAACTGAGTTAGTAACTCAATTACTGCATCTTCAAAGTAATTAGTTACTTGGAAAAGTAACTCGTTTTAAATTACTCTTTAAATATGGTAATATTTTGTATTTTTGTCCTGCGTTACAAATAAAAAAAATAATTTATATTCAATAATAGATGATAACCGACAATAGTATACTGATATAGTTTTCCAATGGAGTCATATTGTCTAAGTTTAGGATACACATGAGAGAGGGTTTAGGGAAAGAATTTTCAATATTTATTTGTCAGAATTATCACACAAAACACTGCAACAAGTGGTATATAAAAAATGTAACTTCACACAAAAAAGGTAAACGTTTCAACTATTAACATACTTCAAGTATCTTACCTACAACTATAATTAAACAAAATGGCTTAAAAAACTGAAAGTGCAAAACAATAATAAATTAATAAACTACAATTATTAACCCATATTTCTGCTAAGAGGAGCAGCTCTCTGCATCTCTTTTTTCTCTCCCAAAATCCCGCAGCCCCGCCCACTCGCTCCGGAGTCTGCTCACTGCGTTGATCTGTGCGCGCTCGTGTCTGTCTGTGTTGTGTGTTTTATAAATATTACCCTGTTTCTGCTAAGATGAGCTGCTCTCTGCCTCTCTGTTGTCGTTTTATTAACTCCCGAAACTCCTCACTCCGCACCGGAGTCTATCCACGTTGATCTGCGTGTGTACGTGTCTGTGAAAAAAGAAAAAAAAGTGTGCGTGCCTGTCTGTTTTGCGTGTCTCTGTGCTCGCGCGCGCACGTTTGTGTTGTGATTGTATGTTTATATCCGTGTCTACCGCCTGTTTAGACACAAAACTATGATCACATTTGTCAATCGTGGCATTTTATTGTGAAAAACTGGTTATATTTTGAAAAGAAACCGGATTTTCTCATGCATCTTGATGCAACTTGGGGCGCGTAACACAAGCAACTTTCGGGTGCGAAGCGCCCAGCTCCAGCAAGATCATCAAACTTTGAAGTAACGCGCCGCGATTTACACGAAGTAACTCTAACGGCGTTACAGCGAGGATGAAAGTAATTAGTTAGATTACTAAATTACTTGATTTATAACGCCGTTAGTAACGCCGTTATACTTAAACGGCGTTAGTCCCAACACTGCAAATCTCACAATAATAATGGGTAATTTTTCAAAAATATATTATACATAGGTAAAGAAAATAATATTATAAATAAGTAAATAAAAAAGTGTTATCTTTATAAACACGATTCACCCAGCAATACTAAAAACTGTCATTCATCTCACAGTGTTTAGCTGGAATTTCATGTGACAGAAGGGAGAATAAAATCAGAGATACACCAGGTTTTTAAGTTGACTGCTGCCCCTGATTCCTGCCCTTCTAGTGCTCAAAGACGTGTGAGGGGGGTTTCCGTGTGCGCGAGGTTCGCTGCCTCTCTGATGACGTGCAGTCCAGTGAGGGCTGTGACGAGCGTCTGAAACCTGCAGAGACGGAGAGCTGCAACCCCGAGCCCTGCTTGCCTCAGATAGGTCAGTCGACTTTATCCCGTTGACGGGAATCCAAATGAAGTCTGGTAAAATGAAAATCCTGTTCCTTTTTTTGTTGTTGTCGTTGCAGATGAGAACTGTAGAGACAAGCACTTCAACTGCAACGTGGTGGGCCAGGCTCGCCTCTGTGTGTATAAATACTACAAGGAGACATGCTGCGCTTCCTGCATTCGAGCTGCCCACAAACAGATGATCCACCGAGGCCGCAGCTAGCACCACGTTGGGATTCCAGAGATCACTCCGGCTCTGGAGGAGAAGATTGAGGCAAGAAGTTACAAAGTTACCCTTCAGGAGTTCAGCTGGTCTGAAGAGGTAGAATTTTTGTTGGCTCATTTGGAACGCTGGGATGTAATCGGATGGCACTTGCTAGAAAAACAATTCCCTGGAAAAGAAGGAGATTAGTACCTGCTTTGTTTTCCTTTTTTTTTTTTTTTTTTGCAAACAGTTTGCAAAGATTGGAATTCAATGGAGTACACATGGAAGGGTAACGGATCTTCTTCATCACCACAAAACCTTTGCTTCATACTCACTGTTGACCAAAGATATCCAACCCAAAAGACAACACCTCATAAACCCCTCTTTTTCAGCCGCTCTGCTGCTCTTTTGCATTATTTATGTGTGCGGTTCCCCTGAGTGGACCGTCCACTGGTGACTTCCTTCTGGCTGTTCTTCCTTTAGCTCATCACGATGTCTGAACAGATTGGAGGCATTCCACAGACTGCTGGATGGCTGAAGCAGATGCTCACGAGTCCTTTCTTTTGTAGACGGGGAAACGAACTGTAAATGTAGAATCCCTCAATTGTACAGCCCCTGATCATCCACAGTTCCCTGTAAATATTAATATTTAACTGTTATAATATTTTAGAACATTTGTTTTTGCATTTTTTTTCTCTTAAAATGACATTCGGCAAAAATGTTTTGTTCCATTACTGTCAGATACCTCCAACTCCAAAGTACTGTATGTATGACAAAGTTCAGGGATTCTCGAGTAAAGAAATTTCCCATCAGGCCTTTGTTTACACTCTTACCCGTTAACTTATAGTATCTCACAAGCTCAAGCTAACATTAGTGTAGCCAAAAAAAAAATGGTGAACAATATTGGAGATTGGATCCATACAGTTTAAAGCCAGACACCAGCTCAGACCAGGAAAATTAAGACACTAATAGATGTATTTGTCTGAATTGGAGCGGAAAAAGGTAGACTTTGGCTCACCCTTGGTAGTTGCTGTGTCATTAGTCTGAGCATTTTCAAGCATCTGCTTTTCACCTGCTCCTATTCCAACATGATTTGAATCAAAAAAATAATCACAAATGCAGTTTTAATCGTAAATTTTTATATTAAGGTCCTTTATTGTGAGAAAAATGCCACAAAAATGTGTTAAAAAACAAATTTTCATCATTTCTACCTTCAAAGAGGAGAATTCATGAAGTTTTATGATGAGAAACGGTTTCATCGCAGTCATAGGAAGACCTGCATGGAATCCGGATGCTCAACTGTTGTGATTTACCATGTTTTAGGTTCAGCCTTTAGCTTATTTTAGATTAAAAAAAATGTTTTTTCAGGTCTTCTGTATCAAATAATAGATTTCCCTTTTTTAAAAAATTGGACAAAACTGAAATGAAGAAACAAAACTTTTTTTTTATTTTAAATGTAAATAGGTACATAAATAAATAAATATAAAATCAAAAAGTTGGTTTTGTTGGATGTTTGTCGGTTACATTGCAGTTTTGTGTTTTTGCTTGACGATTCTATTGGTTGAGTATTTTTTTAGAGGCATCGTTTATCTTTTTGACACCGTTAACATTTGTTTTACAAAAAAAGAAAAGAATAAAAAAACATTGATGGTTGGAATACTCCGTCTTTCAAATGAAGCTCAGATTAAAGGCTGGAATCAGTCTGAGTTCCGTGTTCCTCCCGCTCAGCATGAGATTATAAATCCTTACCTGTTAATCCTTTTCTTCCCCCTGACCTCATGTTCACCTCTCACTTCAGCATCAATGCTGTTGGGATGCTGGCCCTTCCGTTTTTTCTGCTCGCTCCTTCCTTCTCTGTAGGAGATGGGCGGAGATTTGGACTTCCTGGTTTGCCTCCTGAAGTCACTTCTCTAATCAATACAACCTAGTTTATCTACCAGATTGTTTGCCTCCTCTGTTCTCAGTCTCAGCCCAATTCTGAAGCTGTAGACTCTCCAGGAAAAATGTGTTTTCAAGATTGTGCAATTTTAATTCACATTCAATTGGTGCACATTTTGTTGTAGATTGTTCCGTAATTTGTCTTAAAAATGGGTGAAAGTTTCTAAAGCGGAACCCCAAAATGTGCAACTGTAGTTTAGGGCATTTTTCCTGGTGATTTATGATACCTTTCACTCGCCATATTTCTCATTGAAAGTGGCTGCTTCATGTAGGATCTACTCTGCTTTTAATGATTAGTGATTCATCACTAGTCTGTTGTCTGCCATTCTGATCCACCCAACAAGTTCCTTACAGCAAAGATTCTCTGTTTTATTTTAATATTTTTGTAAGATTTAGATTAGAAATGGAGAAATGGTTTATTTCAAGCACTCAGAGATTGCCTGAAAGTGAGGAAGCGAACTTATATAATCATACCCCGGCTCGACCGTACCATTTCCTTTATGGTATTGTCATTATTTGGTTCGTATCCATATTTAAGGAACACAGAAGCACTTATCTTCTTTTGTAAAACAACATAGTTTATGTTATTGAGGAAAAACTCTCTTTCTAAAGTCAGGGTAACCTCTGACATTGTGCACATCAGTGTTCAGCAGGAGTCTCTGGTTGTGAGTGATCAAACCCAAGTACAACTTAATTTTTTTCAATATCATTTTCTGTTTCCTGTCTAGCCGCTGAGCAAGAAGAGAAAAGCTAGCAGCCAATTTCACAGTTTCTGTAGAGTTTATGTAACCTTGTCCTTGGACACTCCAGGTGTAAATTCTGATCGCACCCTTTTGTATTTAAGGTTATGCCTGTCTTTTTTTTTATATGATCTTTTCCAATGGTGACGAAACACATTCATATAAAACTCAAGGCCCTACAGACGTCCTCACATACCTTTGTCATAAATAAAATATTCCTGTGTGTGCTCATACAGGGAGAAGGTAAGTGTGTTGAGATGATCTGTTTTTTAGATCTGTAACTCTTGGATGCCCCAACGGACGAGAAGGTTTCTTCCCAGGAACACCCAGACAGCAGCCGCACAAAGATGTGGCAGAGGAACCGCGGTTGGCTGTGGAGTCGAGGCACCCTGCAAGTCTGAGGTCCAGGCCCAAGACCAAAAGAAGAAGCAGTCCAGGAAAAAACTTCAACGGCAACACAGCAAAGAAAAGACATTTACAGGTGAAATCTATCAGGTTAGTACACAAATCTTTACTTTTTCAAAATAAGCACTTTTGTCTCGATTTAGAAGTATTGGAATTTTTAAAGTTTTGTGAAACATTTTCTTATATTTATGTTTCTTCATAAACCGGTGGTGTTTAAATTTAAGTGAAAAAAGGCAGTTTAAGATTTTTTTTTTCTTTTTTCAGACCTAAATGCAAGATTTTCAGCATCATTTGCAAGTGGCATTTGTTATTATTCAGAGGCAGCAGTCTTATTTTTACACGCAGCACGGTTGCCGTGGAAGTTTAAAGAAAAAGTTAGATTTTTTAGGTGACAAGAC
Source organism: Oryzias melastigma (assembly GCF_002922805.2). Lineage (NCBI taxonomy): Eukaryota > Metazoa > Chordata > Actinopteri > Beloniformes > Adrianichthyidae > Oryzias > Oryzias melastigma. Next base: position 28,553,446 of record NC_050514.1, on the reverse strand, counting down.
GATTTTTCTCTGAAAGTTGACATTGGTCAGTGGCCACCCATGCACATTTCGAGGTACATTTCATAATGGTGATAACACCATTGTGAAATCAGGCAACAGCTGGGCGGCCACAGCAGCAGCTCTGGCTGGACGATGTGTAAATGTTTCTGGATGTCAACTGTCCAAATCAAGTGTAAGCAACTTCCTGGTTCTTTTATTTTGGGAGCTTTTGTAAAATAAAATAGAAAAAAAAAAAAAAAGAACAGTGAGCAGATGGTAGACTCCTTGTCCTGTGCTGTTTTATTTGTACCTGGACGTGACAGATAAGCGAACCTCCCCATCGCTCGGTTACAATATCATATCCCACCGCTGCCACCAGTGTAACTGAGAGATGTGGAGGTTTGGTGGAGGTTTATCTGTGACACCGAAGTATGAAAAAATCAGCACAGGACAAGGAAACCCCCATTTGGTTTCTGCTCACCGTTCTTTTTAAAAAAAAAAAGAAATCTAAATTCTACTTTACAAGAAGCTTTAGCTCACGTGTCAAGGTCAAATTAATTATATTTGGCCCTAGGTCATTTGATTATTTTGTTATTAATGGCCCAATGTTATGTTGAGCTTATTTTTAACTTGTATAATTCTGACAAAATGTATTTTTATGGAAAATAAAGTAAATAACATTATTTAATATTTAATTGGATTTATTCAGAAATAATAATGCTGCCTTTTTTATTCATAATTGCATAAAAAAGTTGCAGTTTTAAAAGTTTAAAAAAATGGTATTCTGCTAGCTTTTTGGACTTTTTTTGGCATTTACTAATATTTTTTGGGGTGTTTTTAAGTTCTGCTAATGTTTCAGCTAAATACTATCTAGTTTGGCTAATTTAGGCTTTTATTTTTTTAGGCTGTTTTGGAGTTTAGCTTATATTTCAGCTACATACTAGCTGTTTTGGCTAATCTAAGGTTTTTTTTTTTTTTTTTTTTTTTTTTTTTTTTAAGGCTAATTTGGTATTCAGCTAATACTTTAGCTGGCTATCAGCTTCAGCGTTTTTAGCTATCAATTTCAGCATTTTCAGCTATTAGCACTACAGCCAAATTCAGCTTACAGCATCCACACTAGCATTATTGCAGGTAATGCTATATATTATGTTCATAGTTATGTTAAAAAGTTAATTTTAAAGTTTTAAAACTTTAGTTTAGAGTGTTCACAAAATGTTTACCCTGTTCAGCCCGCGACTTAAGATGTATTTTGGATTTTGGCCTCTTGTGCGATTGAGTTTGACACCCCTGCTCTAGCTGAACTTGCCATGCCTTTCCTGTCTCTACAGTAATCCGGAAGGGCCAGACAACTCCTGAAATAAATAAAAAACAAAACCACAAAGTTATTTACTCAATTACCACTGGCCACCCGAAAGCCTAGTTGTGTATAAAAAGTGGGCCATTCTGCACGCCTACATTCATGACTATGCCCACAATTAAAAAAAGAAAACGGGCGGTGCCATGAAATCTCAAATTTTCTGGGAAGTCTTCCCATTGTGCAACATTAATTCTCAGAAATTTTCCTCACAAAAATATTCCTTTTTTAGACGTTATTGTATCTTTCAAAAACAATACTTATCATTATATTGACAGATAAAAGCCTTTCGATTGGTTATCTCACATTCTGCTGAAAATGTTCTCCCAGTCAGAGCCGTTTTTACCACTTGGTTTCTCTAACTGCAGTCAGACATCTTAATCCTGAGTAACAGATGACAAGAAACTGTTCTTTTTGCACAAATGCTCATGGGCTCCCTAAGGCCCACAGCCCCAGGCTTCAGCCTCAGTAAGCTCCATTGATAAAGCGGGCCTGGCTACGGCGAGAAGAGAGAGCAGGGGCTTTAGTCAGGCTCCGCTCCCACCAGGAGGTGTGCCTAAAAAGCGTTCTTCCCCATTTCCAGAAATGACAGTTCATCTGGAGGGGGCAAACTCTAATGCCAATGACAGCCTGGGAAGCACGAAGTCCATTAAATCCATGCAGACGCATTTCTGACTCAAAGAGGGGGTGGGCGGGGGGTGAGCAAGCAATACAGGAGGAAGTTCTCGATTCGTTTGGCAAGGAGTAAATGCTGGGTTTTTACCGGAGAAACATGAGCTGCATGAAATCAAATCAACCTTTGATTTTTGTAAAACTTGATGAATTCAGAATTGAACTCATCTTTACTTGTCACACTTGACTGAGGATTTCTTTAAACTAAAATTGAACCTGCTTTCTGTTTTCACTGTGATTAGGCTCCTTAGCGTTGTACACTGATAATGCAAGTAAAAAACATTCAAATTTGGATAAATTAAAGCCCATCTTGTCCTCCCATCCCCCCTTCGACCTGCCCCCATATTTTCAAAATGGCTGCTTTTCTTTTTTTCCATCTCCATTGGATGAAAAACATGTCTAAGTCATTGTAAGGGGGATCTGCAAAAGTATTTTATTATTATTATTATTATTCCTTGGCAACTGAGGTTTTCTGGTCACCACACCCACATTCCTAAAATATGCATATGTAACGGGGTGAAAAAATGTTTTTATTTTTGCAAACTTTTAATTCGGAGGGCTCTTGAACACATCTCCAGATTCAAAAGGGAACCTGCTACCACTCGTGACATTTGCCGTTGTTGGCAGGATCTGGATTTGTGTGTGGAGTCAAGACCCGGGCATTTTAGCTTGTTTTTTTTGTACTTTTGTTAGTGCCCCGTACCCCTGTGCACACGGAGTGCCGACGTTTTGGGGGACCGGCAGTGAACATGGCAGGGACTGCCTATATTCTGCTGTGGGGGGATGTAACGGGGTGAAAAAATGTTTTTATTTTTGCAAACTTTTAATTCGGAGGGCTCTTGAACACACCTCCAGATTCAAAAGGGAACCTGCTACCACTCGTGACACATATTGTATGCTTTATACATGTAATACATTTTCACAATACTGTATTCTGGCAAAATAACAATCTAACAGCGAAATGCGGCTTTTGCTAGCCTCACCATGCTACGGCCATTCAAAATCTACAAACTTTAAAACCAACATTCTGTACCAAGATGCATCCTAAAGATGCTTGAGGAGTTATAAATAGATGGAGAAGGAGTTTGAATTTGCAGCTACTTTTTTTTGTTGTTTTAAGTTCAAGATGGTGGCCTCTTCTCAAGGTCAAAGGTCAATGTAGAGTTTTTTTTTAATCAAGCTTTTTTTATTATTTGCTTAAAGGTGCAATAAGAAAAAAAATAGCAAAACAGTCCAGAACGGCAATACTAAGAAGTTAAAGCATAATTATGTATCATTATTATATGGCATTTTTTACATGTTTATTTTTTTGTAATAACAACTTAAATGCAAGTAAAGAATTTGATGCTTGTATATGGGGTTTAAAAACCATCCTAAACTTGTTTCCATGATTAATTGTTTCCATTTAACAGGTCTGTAACCATGATAAATGCTTGTTAGCAAAAATCTGCTGTATTTCCCATTTAAGAACATCTGTTCTCTTGACATTGTTAACTCACCAGTGTCAGAAGCACAGATGGTTTCATGTTGGAGAGGACATCAGCGATCCTCAGGGATGCACACAGAGCATTATTAGAGGAGGCTGTGCAGAAATGACGAGCTTCACTTCGCTGCTGTTCAGAGTCAGCACATTTCAGGTGAGCCACCATCCAGCTGAGTCCACAGTAATTAGCAGCAGAGGATATTTAATAGACTTTTCTCTTTCTTTGACATTTGCCACATAGTCAAAACGGGAGAGATTTCATCTATTTGAATTTAACTGCTGAAAATATATTGGAAAGGGTTGCTATGAAAACAGGTGCTTCTATTTCTCAGAAACTAAACTTCACACATTTGAATTTAGCACCTAGTGAGCTTTAGGGATTAACGATTTATTTCTGCAATCCAAAATTTCAAGAGTTAATCTAAAGCAAAATAAAGGCTTATGGAAATATGGAAATACCCCTTTTCAAAATTACACAAATGTGGAATATATGGGAATTATAAAGGGATAAAACACAACTTTGAGATTATGAGACACAAATACACAAAGAATTATTGAAAATGTGAAAAATAGGGCAGAGAAACTGCATGTGCTGGATAAAAAAATGTCAAATTCGTAAATAAAAAATGCATTTTTAGTGTTTTTGACATGGTCTAGTGGCATTTCTCTCATGATTAACAACAATTTATAAAAAAATGAAGCTTAAAACGTCTTTATTCAAAAAGTTGTGGGTAAGGACCAGACAAAAGAAGTAGTTTGAAAAAGCTTGTAATTGTGAGGTATGAAAATACGCTTTAGAGCACGATCTTTCTGCTCTCCTCCATTCTGATGCATCCGCTTGTAGATCCATGCGCTGACGGAGCTTGAATATTTTATAAAGACATCCTTCAAATTTTACACTTACACCTATCAAAAACAGAGGTCTGATTTGGGTTTTTATCACTCAAAATTCTCTTTTTATAGTTTTTATAATTTACTTTCGTGTCAGATGATGAATCATATTTCAGTGTAGTTGTTTTTTTTTTCTAAAAAAAATGGTGCACACAGAATCCAAAGGTGAAAAACAGAGTAAACAAAGCATTCAGAGGATTAGCGTTGCTTACTTTCCTGAGCGAGTTGCATAGCTTTCAGGCACTACTGAACAAAAGAATTGATTTTCCAGAGTCCACATCAATGACTCCACAGCAGTCGGGTTCAGTCTTTCTGAGAGCCCCGTGAAAGAGACCGCTGGAAACGCACCAGATACTCAATTAGGCAGGCAGTGAGAATCATGCACGTTGGATTTTGACACAAAGGAAATGAACATGAATGCAGAGGTCAGTGTGGGGGCAAAAAAGTGAATACAAATCTGAAAGATGTGGCGTAAAAATGCAATTTCTCCAAATGGAAAGCACAGTGAGGTCCGTGTCATGCCATAAAGTCACTTCCTGCTTTGGAATCATGGACGAATAAAAGCAACATCATCAGGTATCTATGAAGTACCTCTGCTTCTGCTCGCCTCCAGGACACACACCTCCTTTTTCTTTAAAGCTCCGGCATAACCTTTAATGGTTCTCAGCAAAAAGGGCAGCTGACACCCTGAGGGTGTGATTACCCAGCCAGGAGACAGAACTCAAAGGACAAAGGGGCAGACCTTCTCATGGAGATGGAGAGACTGACAGAGAACTGGCAGTTAGAAGAGAACGGAGATGCATGCAGAACTGTAATTACAGTGATAATGATCCCTCCCATCAGCGATTCATCAGGTTAATGGTGTTTTTAAAGAGCATAACAAACATCCGGTGGCCCAGGTCCAATCGTGGCAAATACCTGGATGAACAAGGACGACTGAAGTTGATATTTATCTTTAAGGATTTTATAGTTGAATTACTTTATCATTCCAAATTGATTCCTGTAAAGTCTTCCTTTCAAAAAAGGTTAATACTTAATAAATATTTTATGTATATTACCATGTTGACAAAATCTTCACCTTAAATCTACAAATGTAGTCAGATGTGATTAGAAAGAGAATTTTAAAGTAACTATAGTTGTAAAGAAGTTAAAAGCATGAACACTCCACCTCCGTGCTTTCAGCTGGATTCAGACCCCACACAGTCAGACGTTAGTTATCTAATTTCCTCAGCATTGCTTTTTGTTTTTTTCTAAAGTGGAATATTTTAGTAGAATATTTTGGTACCTAATGTTTTTTGGGGACAAAAACACCAAAGTATACCAGCAATGCAGTTTCATGCTGGGCCGGATTGGTTTAAATTGATGTCAAAAGAACGTTTGGTTATTATTTTCTATTTTAACTACAATATTTCATTTGTTTTATTTATTTTTTGTTTTTTTCTTTATATACGAATCTCTAAATAGTAACTCGTATCATGTATAACTGTGTAACTGAAAGTGTTTTTAATGTTTCAGTTTTAATTAAATCAAATTTTGAAAGTCTGGCGAAGGTAACGCCTCGTAATTATTGATTGGAACCACCTGTGTGCACCGTTTGATTACCTGTCGCTGCTTTTCAGGGTGACTTTGATTTAGTCGCTTTTTAGTCAGTTTGCTTATTTGCAATTATTGACTAAATATGAGAATTGGACTAAGTGACACCCGTCTCCCCTTTCCAAATAGCAAAAACCCAAATAAACTTCTTTTGAGAAATAAACAGCAAATACTTTATCAGTATGTTAGTTAGAATAACCAGATTTGGTCAGCTTTCTTTTTCTAACAACTTTTAAAATGTTTTTTTTTTCAGTGAAAGTTATACAAGTTATAAACTGACCAACCAGATACCTCAGTAATATTGTGTAGAGTTTGCAACATGAAAGTTTTCAGATGCATTGTCTCTCATCTCACTTTTTTTCCTATCTTTAATTTTGCGTTAGTGAGTTTCAGTTTAGTGGGATGTTTATGCAACCAAACAGCCAATCAAAGACAAGAGGATTTATGCTGATTGGTCTAGATCTGGTGGCCGAATTTCTTATATTTTATTTTTTTTTATTGAGGAAATGTTTTAACATTACAGCATGAATATTTCAAAATTACACTTATAAGTGAATACAAATGATTTAAAACACAACAGTAAACATAAACAAAATTACAAATTAGAATTAAAAAACAATAAATAGCACACAAGAGCAAAATATGTATATATAGACATACGTTTTTCTTTTAAAAACACAGGGACATGTTGATATATACAACTTCTCATAAAAACAAATGTTCAAATTAACATCTATTTTGTATTTCAGAAGTTTGTTCTAAAAATTCAAATAAGACATGGACAAGTACTTCAAAAAGATTTATTTATATAAATTTCTGCAAATACTATTAAATAATTAATATTAAATTCTGCTTTTTGGTTTTCTAGTGGCACAAATGTCCCACTAAACTGAAAACGTATGAACTCAAAATCAAAGATAGGGAAAAAGTGAGATGAGAGACAACGCATCTGAAAACTTTTATGTTGGAAAACATTACAAAATATTTTTTCAAAGCAAAACAAGTTTTTGAAAGCAAATAATTAATATTTTTCATTTGCAAATGTTTAAGTATTATTCCTAAAACTTAACATTTTGTTTGCACTTTAGGACATTTTTATCTAAAAATAACTTTTGTTCACAATATGGTGGGACAAAAATCATTTAATCCCTGCTGAACCTCCACATCAAATGTTCAAAAGGTTTGATTGACATTTACTGTTTTCCACTTTCAAGTTGTAGGGGTGTGGCGTGGAAACAAGCTCACTCCTGATTGGTGAAAGTGGTTGCCATAAAAATGTTCACTTAGACTGACTCGGACCAATCACTGGTTACTGGCTACATCTGGCTCCAACATCTTGGCGTAATTATAAAAAAAAAAAAAAAAAGGCAATTGAATTCACTTAAATTAATTGGAGCGGAAGCAAGTCATTTCTATGGGTGACATCACACTCACTTTTTCCAGTTCTCATTTACAGTCAATGTTTGCAACACATGCTGCATTCAGGACAGCTACAGACTTCTTGGTATCCAGTTGTTCACTGGCGTTGGGACTCAGTGTTCTTAGATTGGTTATCTAAACATCGGGGGTTGTATAAGACAGCTTCTGTGTTGTCAAACATCTCTAAAGTAGCAGGAAATCCTGTGAATATTAGCTTACTAAACTATAAACATAACTTTAAGGATTTGAGTTTTGTAGTTGAGCTTAGTTCAGCTACTGTAGTTACACATTTTCTTTCTTAAACCAACATGGACAAAAAAGGAAATTTATTTTCTTCAAGAACCAAAAGAATACAAAGCAGATTTAACCAAAGTTATGTTTAAAGGTCCTTTCATTCATTGTTCAAATAAATATTTTAATGGTATTTCTGTGTGCAAATCATTTTGGTTTTCCCTCTGAGTCATGCAAACAGTCATCCAACTTACTGGATCGACATCATGAGTGTTGGTTTCAGACCAAAGTTCTGTTCAAGACAAAGAAACACATTCTATCTTTTTTAAGTGTATTTGGACTGAAGAGTTGACTCATAACTTCTGAGTTTTTTATGGCTGCGGGAACTCTTCCATGGCTCATTTATTGCTTGGACCGCGAGCAGGTTTACCTGTGAGTATTCTACCTCATGCTGGGATTGGTAAAATATGTTGACTATATCTTGACTAAACATGGATACCGTTAAATTCTGCAGATAAAATATCATGTCCTGTCTTTCTCCAAGGACCACATTTGTGAGGGATTTTGTACAAACCATTCATGAACATGTTCCTGTATATGTGATGAAAGCGTGTACATTTTTTTTTTTTTTCTTGCAGTATGCACATTTATTTTTTCTTGTGCTCATGGCTGATTCACGACAATTTGAATAATAACAAACTGAGTTTAATTTTGTTAGAATATGTCCTCCATTCTGAGAAAATGTTAAAAGAACATATTAAAAATGCAAAAAAAAAAAAAGTCTTTAATCAAGAGGCTTTTGTATTTATTTTTGTCTTCATGTTGCCAACTACATACATTTTTGGCCAAAATGTTCCTGAATGTGATCTGGAATAATTTATATTATTATTTTTGGTTTGCTTCGATCAATCAACCTCAAGTTTTGAACATGTATTGAAAACATACTCTTCTGACATTTGCAGTATTTGTTTTTTTCTTTCTTTTCTTCCAGTTTTGATTGTGAGTAGATGTGAGTTTATGAAGCGAGAGGGAAAAAAAAGGTAAAGTCCCATCAGTCATCTATCCGGGTGTCAAAGCTGTTCTCTTCATCCTCCCGGGTGAGCTCCAGTCGTAGCTGCACTCCAGAACCATTTGGTGCTTTAACCCCCTTCTGTTAAACCCTTAATGCTAAGTGTTGAGCAGGGAGATATGAACGGTGGGTTCAGACTCACAACCTCGCACACTCCTGAGCCGATCATTGATGTCATGATGTGCAGCAAAAATGTGAAAATAATGTCATGAAGCTGGAATAATTCATTTTTAGAAAGGTGAAAAAATAAAAAAAGGAGAACTATGCTGTCAAAGTTAAAGCTGCCAGATTGTACTTCATAAATTATCCAAACCTGACAAAAGTTTTATCCAAAAATGGATAAATTATTAAAGCAACATGAAGATCTTAATAGAAAACTTTAACACAATGTGAGTTTTTTTTTTTTCCTTTTTGCATGGAAGGCAGTAATATTCTGGATGTTTTCTAGTAACCTCTTTAGAAGTAGAAATGCTTTAAGTGGGAAATTTGACTAAATGTGACATTTGACACCTTAGTGCATATTTTTTTTTATGTTAGAATGACATTAATTGACATAAAATTTGTAAAAATCACTCTTAAAAAAATCAGCCCCTTCTTAAAAAATATTTTTTCCAAGACTGCCAAAAGAACTCCCATTTACTAGGAATCTGGGTATTGATCCGATACAAAGTAATTACAGGGCTTGTATCGCCGATTTTGATACTTTTTTTTCTTTAAATTTTACATTATAGAATGATTTCGGAAATACATTTTTAACCCTTTAACACGCAAGGCACTGTCTATGACGCTTAAGCACAAAATCTTCAGTATACAGTAAGTTTTCAACCATTAACACCATCCACGTAATTCCAGCAGATTTTAAAGGGGAAAAGCTGCGTTAAAAAGTTACAGTAAGTACATAAGCTCTGACGTTAATGGGTTAATTAAGAGTATAATAAAACACAAGCCGGAAACTTTTGACAAAAAAATGTCTGTTTAGCCAAAGCAATCTCTACTGTACATACATCAAATAAAGAACATGAATATTAATAATAGCATAATACTGTTGTAATAAGAAGAAAACAGTCACTAGTGCAAAATTTAAAAAAAGCAAAAATTTAACAAAAATTGAAGTATAACAGCTCCACTAACATGTATTTAAAAAAAGCAAAACATCAAAGTAACTAGTCACCGTAATAAATATAAACAACAATATTAAAAAAAAAACTTTTTTTTTGCCCAATCTGGCAACACTGCAGATAGATGGATGCTGCACTTGCATGAACTCTGTAATTAAATTAAAGCTCTTTACTTTAGTTATTGAAGAAAAACTGTGATGAAAATATCGATCTCATCACGCTAGTATCAATACTTCACCTTAGTATAAGATCGGTTAGAGAACAAGATGCCCATCCAATCATTTACACTTATCTAAATGTGTTTAACAATCTGTTTTTCTATAGAGAGTAAGTTATCCAGTGCCTCCAAAAAGCAAAAATCAGCACTATGACACATCTATCTGGTGAGTGTCTTTTTTTATCCGGCAATGCACGATGTGTAGTATCTCACAAAAGTGAGTACACCCTTTACATTTCTGCAGATGTTTATTTATCTTTTTCATGGGACAACACTGCCTAAATTCATTTTTGTCACACTGAAAAGTAGTCGTGTCCATTTTGTATAGCAGTGTAAAGTTTTTGTTTTTTGTTTTTCTGCAAAATTGATCATAATAGAGGCATCAATAACAAAAAAAGTGAGGAATTTATTCACTTTTGTGAGATACAATTTATAATGAGAATCTTTAAAGACTTTTATAATATTATTGTATTTTCATGCAGATGTTTTTTGTTACCCTTAGTTGTTTTGAACATTTTTATTTTTCTTTGCACTTTGATTTTTGATCCCTTGGACCTGCTGTAACAATTGATTTTCTGCATGATGGGATCGATAAAGTTTAGAAAATCCATTTAAAAAATAAATTTATTTCCATAAAAAATATATATTTCTGTTCCCAAAATTTTTAGTATTAAGAAATAAGATTATGTAATTTTTAAAACTTTTTTTGTGTCTCAAAAATGGCAGCAGAACTCCTAATCCAACAATGTTACTGAGCTTCATGACTTAAACTGTTGCTTCCACATTGCAGACCGCTATGCATGTGTGTCCTTTATGAAAACAGGCTATTGAAATTCTAAAAAATACAAGTCTATGGACACATTTATTATATGATTTAGTCAAACAAACCAGAGATCTGCCACAGTAATCTAAAAAAAAAATTTTTTTTAAGCCAAGAAATGTTCTTCTAAATATTTGATATTTTATTAATTATCCTGCTTATTTCCTTCTCACACTGAGCCACCGCACATCAGACACTCATACAAATCTACCTAATAGCATAATGAAAAGTTTGAATGAACCTCCCTAAAGCGGTAATATGTCCCATTACTGTCTGACACACAGCAGCTGTTTAATTCAAAGTCCTTCAAGGATATAAACTCCAATTAAGGCCGGCATATGTGAGGGCTTAATGATGGATTGAACGTGTCAGAATGACAGCAGGAATTATAAAGACTTTTTGAGTGAAATGATTCTGAAATGTAGGACCCCTGTAATATGTGTATTTCTTTCTGTGTTCACATGAAACATTTTGCATATTTGTTGTGAGTCACCTCTCACCATCAAATGTTAGTTAAAGCTGAGCTCCTCACATATGCTAAGGCACTCACAGGCTTTTGTTTTGTCTTAATTGATCTTCCTCTTTCCTCCAGCACAGATTGTGATATTGATTAGTTTTAAGATCCACTTTTGGTGGGATTCCACTTTTGTTTTCTTATCTAAACTCCAAATTCTCTTAACCTGCATGGATGATATTTAAAGATAGTGCTGAAGAAACCCTGATGCAGAAAGTTAAAGTGAGATTTCAGATACCAATAAAATTCAATCTAATCTGTTGCCTCAACAACTATGACTGCAGTTCAAACATTTGTACACATGACCTTTTGATTGCCTATTTACTATATATATTATGTACTACTATTATAAATATCTATATATGTGTGATCAACCGCCTTAAAACAAGAATTCACACACAAACTTGATGCATAATAAAAGGTTTAGTTAATAATTTCATTACACATTCAAAAGTTAAAGTTAAGAAGCTCCAGTGTTTTTTTTTTTTTAAATTAACATTCATCAAATGTAACAACTTTGAACACACATGTACCCTTTGCTTCTACACGTTCTATGATGCAATTCTCAGGATGACCATGTGCTGGGGCTAAAGTCATACCATTCCCAGCTGGAAAATCAATTCTTGGAAACAATGCTGCAATATATTACAATTAGTTGGTCTGCTTCTGTTATCTATTGAGACATTAAGAATTTTATTGTTTTTAAAAAAATAAATCACTAATAAAAAGTCATGTTAAATACATGGAGGTCTTTCCTACAGTCGTTTTACTTGTTTAGTTTTTTTTTTATTATTATATTTTTAGAACCTTAAAGCGGGATAAGTACATGTGACATTCTTTAGACAATTATTAATTGAATTTCAATGCAAACCTACAAGAAATTCACGACTACATTAGACATACTTGAAATGTTCACAGCTAAAAAATAAATCTAGATGAAGACGTCACAGTAAAATGCTGAACTACTTTTCTATTTATGACTGTAACCATGCATCTTTATTGTTAAGTGCTGCTCTCTAAGTCCACATGGTAAAATCGATAGCAATTAAAGAGTATTTGCATATTAAATTGTTCAATAAAAGTGTGTTGTTAACTTACTCTAAAGGAATTTTAAAATATTCAAATCTATTTCATAATATTTAGAACAAACATGATCGACTAGGAAACCTAAGTGCTTATTTAACTGCCAAAAGAGTGAAGAGAAAAAAAAATTATTTAAGGGATAATTAATGCAAAATGTATTTTTTAGACATCATACTGTGAATTTTTGGGTGTTTTTAAGAATCTTACTATGAAGAACAATTTCAGTTTGAGTCTAAGATCATTATTAGAGAGCAAATCACTCCATATTACGCTCACAAAATGAATAAAAATCTCTTAAAAAATGTATTAAAATAAACTCTTGTCATAACTGTTTTTCTTTTTTGAAATTCAAAATAATTTTTTTGAATCTATATACATTTCAAAGATAGATCTTTTAATAAAGAAGATGTTTGTATATTAAAATTATAGTTGCAATAATAGAAACTGCAGCTAAAGCACTTCAAAAGCAAAATGCAAAAGTTTGTTTTGTCTTATATTTATGGAATTTACTTTTTTATTCTTGTGACTTTTTTTTATAATTAATGCTTACAAATTTTAAAAATCATGTCATTTGCCAGAGCCCTAAATTTGTGGTTTTATGAAACACTTAAAAAACTAGTGTTTTATCTTGAAATAAGCTGTAGAAATAACAATCCTACATTGGATAATATATTTTATTAAAAAGTTAGAAATTGTTAATAGATTTGTTTCACTTGCTAAAAGTAAAAAATTGTAAGATTGTGCTTAAAAAAAGCTTAACAGTGAGGTTAAAGGCGGTCGCCATGACGGCGAGCTTCTTAAAGCTGCAGCTCACAGACGCTCATGACTGCAGGCTGCATGAAAGCTGATATTTCAGGTTAAAAGACTGAATAGAAGAAAGAAAAAAAGACTCCTGCAGAGCTGAAAGAAGCCATTGCTGCCTTCATGGGGGAAACCTGTGTAGTCGGAGGGAAAAAAAAAGCACAAAGTGGATAAATTCTGAACAGGTTATTTCATAAAAAGACGGTGCTGGTCTAAATGTACAGTTTCAGCTCCTGGCAGTGATTTATTTCATGGTGTTTGCCCTTACCCCCCAGGTTGGCTTAACCAGTCAGTAAAGTGTTTTTAAAAGGGAAAAAGGCTGTGGAGGTAAGGTGGGTACGTTGACCTATTAGGTATCAGTTTCAGTGTGTGTCTGGAGGCTGAGACTCCCGAGAGCGACCTTCTGCAGCGAGAGAAAAAAGCTTCCAGGGTGGAAATGCTGCACATTTATTGTTGTGTGACTGTGTGCACCGTTTTTTCCTTAGTTGTTTTTTTTAAGCCCAAACATGTCTAAATACTGCAAACTTTAACTTATGGCAGAATTTAAACCTCGAGATCATGGTGTCAAACATGCGGCCAGCAATGTACAATTCCACCACTAGGGGAAGCAAAGGAAACGCAAGACTGGCATAACAAGAGATCAAGAAATAATATATATATTTTTTTAAATTTAGTGATTAGGCTACTGTGTTGGTTGAGACATTTTTTACAACTGAGAAAAAAAAAATAAAAAAACAAAAACAAAGCTACCAATAAGTTGTCGATAAGTTGTTTTGCTATTATGTTACTGGTCCGGCCCACTTGAGATCAAACGGGGCTTAATGTGGCAAAATGAACCAAAATGAGTTTGACACCCGGCTCTAGAACCAGCAAATGATAAAACTATTTTAATGATGGCTATTTTATTGTAATGGTAAAAGGTTTGCACTGTATATTTTTATTTATTTATTTTTATCTATATTTACACATGCTTGTACAGCCTCGGGTTACATTTGACCATTGAATAGAGGCTCACTTATTACAGCTAAGTTCACACATACATGCAATTTGAGCAAATTAACCAATAAAAATGCACACCAAGAACAAGCCAGAAATGTTTATTTTATCTAGTTTACAGCATCTTGTAAATGCAGGATTACAGAGAGAGAGGATACAAAAAAAGCTTAAAAAAATTACAAAACTGTGCAATGTAGGAGTTAATACACTGTTCAAGAAAGGTTTCCCTTTTAAGGAAATCTGCATGGACAGATTTCAGTCCGAACTTTAGTATTTGAGTTAATTGTTGGCACACAGAGCTCAGACCAGAGCTCATCAATACTATGAAAACATGATATCTTTTGATTGTAGTAATGAAAAGCTTGCTACACACAAAGAGCTTGATATCAAGCAGATGTGGAGTGAAATAATTTTCCTTCACAACACTGATCATGTTATCCCTGTAATAGCATTTTTTTTTTTTTTTACTGTTTGCACCAGATTCATTCAATCTGGTCTTTGAGCCCTTTTACTTGCTTTACACCGGGCTGAAGGGTTTGTCAGAGTCGGCCATGAAAGCTTCGATCTCCTCCACCGTGCGAGGGACGCAGGTCAGCAGCTCCACGCCGTCCGCTGTCACGGCTATGTCGTCTTCAATGCGAACCTGGAGGTAGAAACCACGTGATCTTTAGAAAAATATGGAGAATCAAACCAAGAGACACTAGACGATTTAAGTTAGGAACCAGATTATAGTAACTATTTTAAGTGTGTATTTTTTCAAATATTATTTTCCTTTTTTTTTAGTTTCTAATTAATTCATGACAATCATTAGAACTAAGTTTGATATATCTATGAAGACTTCTTTTTTTTGATGGCTTGCAATTGATCAGTGGTTTTGTAGTTGTGTCCACCCTGAGACAGGAAGGTCGTGAGTTCGAATCCATGGTCAAGTCATACCAAATACTTTAAAAATGGGACCCAATGCCTCCCTGCTTAATACTCAGAAATAAAGGGTTGAATTAGGAGGTTAAACCACTAAATAGTTCCTGAGCGCAGCTGTGTCTGCAGCTCACCCCTCCCCTAGCAGGTGGGTCAAACATGGAGAGCAAAGTTCACACACCTAAACAAATACAAATTCAAAATTTAAGTGATGTCTAACCCGTTTTGTGAAAACTTTCCAATGTGAAATCTGTTATTTTCCTTATACAAGAAACACAAATATAAAGTTTCCTCAGTGAATAAATAAAAGGGCATTAAAAAGAGAATTTTTTTTAGTTTTTTGTTTCGTTTTCTTGTACATCTCAAGCAGGACTACTTTCATTAAGAAAAATGCTGTTTAATGGATATGGATGTGAGCACATTTTTGAAATACCAAACCAATTCATGTGGCAGCAACAATCATTACTCATGTGATGTCTGGTTTACAAACTCAGCCTGTCGTCAGAACCAGCCCTGTAAATGAACTGCTGCTGCCTTTTGGTAGTAGATCTCTTCATTACCATTTAGCTGCAGTTAAAATTAATGTTCCAACATGAACATACAGTATGTGTATTTATGATGATGACCACACAAGTTAAAAAGTCCTAAAGAAGCATATATAGATCATAGAGAATTCAGAGATGATTTCTGGGTCAAACCCTACACATATTAAGAAAAACAACACATTTTCTATAACTTATTACGATAAAAACTAGATATATGGTATTAGCATACCAGTGTGAATGCTGTAGGCTGCTGAAGATGCCAGAGCTGAAGGCTGAAAACACTGAAACTGATAGCTAAAAAACCTCAAACTGATTGATGAAAACGGTGAAGCCGAAAGCTTGCCAAAATATTAGCTAAATGTCAAATTAGCCAAAAAAAAAACAACAAAAAAAGTATAATTTTGCCTAAACAGCTAGCATAATGCGAAAATATTAGCTACACTTAAAACATGCCTTAAGAACTTAAAGTCAAACTTTGACAAAACAGCTAGCATAATGCTAAAATATAAGCTAAACTCAAAATAGAGTTAAAAACGTAAAAAAGTCAATTTTTTGACAAAACAGCTAGTATAATGCAAAAATGTTTAGCTCAACTCCAAATTTCCCTAAAGAACATAAAACAAAGGCTATGTTCCAATTCCCCCCGACCACCATATAGTACGTGCGCCATTTTTTAGTGAAGTCAGATTCTACGAATTCCAAAATCTAGTGCACTAGAAATTTCCCAGAAATCTTTGTGAAAAATTGGCGTGCATCGATGCTCACTAGATTAGCGAATATAGACCACAATGCATTGCAGTCGAACAATTTTGAACAAAAAAATGTGCTTAAATGTATTTTTTTTAATAAGGCATCCACATTTTCACCATCAAAACACAATGGAGTCATAAATAAACATTGTGAAATGTTTGCATTTATTCGAGTGTGAAATTGGTACCGTCATATCAGGTGTTTGGAAAAATAAAATAAAAGTAGTGAGCATTGTGTCAGAATTGCCTTTAACATCCAGGGCACTACATAGTCCCACATTATATAGTTTTTTTGGTGGTTGGGGATTAGGGAAAGATTTTGGACACAACAAAAGTCTAATTTTGACAGAACAGCTTGCATACTGCTAAAATATCAGCTAAACTCCAAATTAGCTTAAAAACTGGAAAGTGTGTAATTTTGCCAAAACAGCTAGCATAATGCTAAAATATTAGCTAAACTCAATATTTGCATAAAAAACTGGAAATATGTCAAAATAAGCCAAAAACGGCTAGCATGTTGCTAAAATAAAAGCCTAATTCCAAATTAGCCCAAAAACCCAGCTGAACCATTTGAATGGTTTCTTTAGCTGAAAGTATATGCAGAACTTCTCAAGTTTCAACGTTTTTGAAGGATTTTAACAATTTCTCGTTAAATTTCTATAGGGCATAATTTGCTCAATATTAAAAAAACTATAAAGTTTAAGAATACTAAAAGTACACGCAGTAATGTCCTAAATGAGCTGAACGTTTTGATACCAAGATTGCTTAAATTGTTCAAAGCATGATTGAGTTTTTACGTGCCAAAAAAACGTAAGGAAAGGAGCAGGAGAATCACTGTTGCGTGAAGGTTGTAAAGCTTTCACACAAACACAAAATCTATTAGCTTCTCTTTACTTTGTTATGAAAATGACCTCAAGCGAGTCGCTTTCTCTGCTATGCGTTCCATTTTAAAAAACAAACACGTAAACTGTCCCAGCACACTGACCCCTCCGAAGCCTCTGAAGCGAGCCAGCATGTGGTTGTTGATGAAGCAGCTCTGGGCGGGGTTGGCCAGGGCTTGATCCAGCAGGTGGTTGATGAAGTATATTCCCGGCTCCACGGTGAGGACCATCCTCTCCTGCACCAAGCGAGCCATGCGGAGGCTTCTCAGTCCGGGCTCGTCGATGCGATTCACCCCCTTAAACACAAGACGCCATGGAGAAAAAACTTTTAATGCATGTATCCAAAACCTAAAGGGTGCTGGCCACTATTATTTAAAAGGAGAGTTTATTGTTTTTAACTCTTAAATATGAGCATCTTGTTTTAAATTCCCACTTTGATCATCTTTTGATCCATTTTCAAATTGTTCCCAGCGGTTTTTTAGTCATGATTATACCATTTTAAAAATAAACTAGAAAAGTCGCATTACCTGCGATAATGCTAGTGTGAATGCATTATCGCATTAATGCGGTTGTTGTAAATCGCGTAAATTGCTTAAATTTGCAGTAATTGCTTAAATTGTGTAACGTGCATTAAGAGTATAAAGTGTGTAAAGTGCTTAAATTGCATTAATTAGCATTAATAGCTTAAATTGCATTAATTAGCATAAATTGCGTAAAAAACGTAAAATGTGCGAATACTAAAAGTTCGTGCATTAATGTCCTGAACCTGCTGAACGTTTTGATACCAATATTGTAAAAGTTTTAAGGTGCAGTAAAAAGTTTAAAATTTTCCCATTGACTTAACATGGGCTGAAAATTCGCATAAATTGTGTAATATCGCGAAAACTGTAAAATTTGCGAAAACCAAAAATACAAGCAGTAATGTCCTTAACGTGCTGAACGTTTTGATACCAAGATTGTGTAAATCGCATAAAGTGTGCTTTAGTTATATTTTTTTTCAAGCTGCCTTTTTATTAGGGCTGTCAATGTTAACATGTTAATGCTCACAATTAATCAAGTAAAATTAATGTGTTAATATTTATTAATGCTAATTAATTACACTCCATGAAGCAACCGTTTCCACTGGTTCAGACTTCCACAGCGTGCTTTAATTTATGATAATGCACACTTTGTCAAACATTATCCCGCTTTTACCATGGTCACTTACAAAAGAAATAAATATTCAATCATTTTTTTGTACTTTAATTCTTACTATTTTTTTAGGTTTAGATCACTTTTTCACAAAAATCAATAAATATTAAGGGAAATAATTTCTCTGGCCTGTTTTTGTTCAAAACCTGCATATTGTCATTTAAAGCTTACCTCATAAACATTTTGATTAATCATGATTAATCACAACCCAAAAGTGTGATTAATTTAAATTGTTTTTAATTGATTGACGGCTGCTCTTGATTCACAAGAATTAAAAGAAATAATCAGAAATGCAGTTTTTATATTAATTCTCCTTAAATATGTTCTTTATTATATAAGAATACGTTAAAAACATTATTTTCTTCTTGCCTTTAACACTTCCTTTGTAGCACCAAGGAGAGTTGAGTAAAACTTTGGTGCTTTCATGGTAAATAAAACTTTATTTTAAGTGTTTTCAGAAACTTTAAGCGAAGACTTTACTTGAACTTAGTCGTTTTAAGTTGAGTTTTCCCAAGAGTCCCTTCTGGAGTCATTCAGCTGCTCGAGTGGAAACGCTGCTTGTTAGCTTTTCCCTCCATTTACTGGTGAATTCCTGCATCGCAGCATGAAAGCTTCTGTATTTCACCTTCTTCTCTCTGCCCTCACCCTGAACTCGTTCATGTAGCTTGACCTCCTCGTGTTCCCCTCTCACTTCTGCATCAATACTCTCTGTATAATTGATGACTCATCAATATTTTAGGAACATCTTCTTCTGTGTCAAGAACGTCCCTGTGAAAGCCTCATCTGCAGACCGATGCTTGTTACTGTAACCATCTCGGCATTCTTCTCCGCCTGACCTCCGGGTAACCTCCCACGTCGTGCACGTCGATGCCCAGCAGGTGTCCCAGGCCGTGGGGCATGAAGACGGAGCCAAGGTGCGCCTTCATCATGTCGTCAACGCTGCCGTGCAGCAGGCCAAACTTCACCAGCTCTTCCAGGTGAATCCTGTCAGCCAGACGGTGCATGTCAGTCCACTTCACACCTGTAAACACAAACACATGTTGCACTGAGGTAAAAAGAGTTTTCAGGAGGACCGTCTGTGGAAATTCAAATCAAAACATTATTTAAATAATAAAAGTGCATAATTCTTTAGAGATTCTGCTGGCTTTTGATCCCATTTAATTTTTCATATTTTTTGAGGCATTTATGAGGATTTTATTGAAAGAATGTCCATTTAATCTGCAAAATAAAACAAGAAAAAACATCTTAGCTATTTAAAATGGCAAAAAAAATCTACAAATTCCTTCCTCCAATTAAAATAATGAGATTCAATTTTCAGTCTCCACATTTATTCTAAAATTAAAATTCAATTTTCACATTATTATTAAATACTGATGTTCAGTCTGTTTTTTTCAGTGACTGTTAATTTAAAAAGTAGTAGCTGAAAAGTTGGTATTAAGTAAAATGTCCTTATATTAGTAGATCTGTAATGTTAAAGCTATATAAATGCCCTGTTATGATAAACTATATTAATCTGAATTTTAATTTTAAATAATCTCCCTTTTAGTTAATTTTCCACAGTTTTTTATTCATTTAACATAAGTTTTTTGGGTTAATTCAACGATTTAGGCCATATTTTTAAATATATTTTTTTTTGCCGAAATAACCTTTTAAAAAAAAATGGGTTTTATTAAAGTACAGAGTACTGAGGGCTAAAGTCAGTAGCTCATTGTGGAATACTGGACTGAAAGGAACGGTTGGAATGCAATCTTCCACTTCTGAATAAGAAAAAACCAGAACAAGTTTGATTTTCCCATAGCCTAGTCAATATTCATGTCTAAAAGATCAACTTTAATTTAAAATATTTTTGTATTCTTAAAAAAAAACGATTTAAAGACGCACTTCTTTATCTGAGAATAAAAGAAAATGTGGATTTCTTGATTGAATTCTTTATGAGATCACTTTTCTTACACCGTTGCCATTTTTTTTTGTAGAAAATCTGCTAATAGGGTAAAAATATTTTCTTTCTAAGATAAATCTTAGAAACCTACCCTCTTTGTGGGCTCTGGAGCCATGTTTATGTACCACAGAATTACTAAATAAATAAAAGCAAAAGCTTCTGGCTTGAAACCTTTTTGTTCTTTTTTACCTGGTTTGATGGCAGCCATGACGGCGCGGGAGGACTTCAGAACGGCCTCGTAGATGACCCTCTGGTCTGGACTGAACTTGCCGTTGGCTGGAAAGGAGCAGGTGATGTCGGAAGAGTAGCAGTAGTACTCCCCGCCCATGTCAAACAGACTGCAGGCGACCAAAACATCAGAGCGAATTAAGTCAAATTTTATTCAAAAGTGCTTCGGGCTTGTGTGCAAAGCATTTTTTAAGTTTCTCGGAATGAAAATGAACTAAAGGTCACATTTTTACATAACAAAATGACAACAAACAGAGAAGGAAACCTAATATTTTAGAGCAATATTAAACAGACAACCTGGAAAGCAGAAAAAGTACAAAAAGCTACGCACCACATGTCTCCATCCTGAATAGTCTTGTCATTGGGTGCTCCAGCATGACCATAGTGGAGGACGGAGGAGTTATTGCCCCTGGTTTGAATGCAAAGCACACAATTTAGGCATAAATGAATTAGAGACAAGAATTCATGCTGAAGAATTAAGTGAAAAGGGTAGCAAAGATGAAGAGTGACAGCAGTGTCATGTTCCAGACTAACAGAAACAGTGAAAACTAATAATCTATATAGGACAAAACTCCTGACCTTTTATGGTAAAGAGCAGAGAGAGGTTAAGAAAAAATGATTTTTATCAAAAGTGATGTTCTGGCTTTATTTAGTGAGTAATCATCAAGTGCAAATGAAGGAAAGGCAGCCTTACGATCCACAGATGCAGGTGTAGGAGGTGTGGCGCATCCCTCCCTTGGTGTAGCAATAGTGCTGGAAAAGACTGCAAGAACAACACATCTCCTTCAGTCAAATAAACTCCTGCAGGACAAATGGAGTTCAGCCATTCCAGCATATCCAAGATCAGAGAAAACATTTCTTGGCTTTAAAAACGCCCCTGCTCTCTGCCTGATTTGATTCTTTTGAAAAATTCATTGAAGAAAATTTTTTTAATCACTATCCGGCCCAGCACATCAAAACACTCCACGGACGCTGACAGCAGACTGGCTCTGCTCGCGTTTCATGGTTCCTCCAACAGAGCAAAATGTAATTAAGGATAACAGACGGCTGTTTTGATAACATGTTACGGAGGGGGCGGGGGCAATAAAGAATACATTAATATGTGAGAGGAAAAAGAATAAAATAAACCCCAGTCCAAAGTCTTTTGCTCGTATTGTTAAAGACGATTGAATGTAAACATCAAATCTGTGACCAGTGATTTAGACATGATTTAGAAAACACTAAGGCTGATAACTCGCCTCATGTTGCACAGATTATTGGTCTGAACACATTTAATTCTCCTTTTTTTTTAGATATAAAAAGAGTTTATTTTGCTTCCAAAAAGAGGTCTGCAGATCTCAATAGCATCAAGACTCACTCCCATGAAAATCGTCTTTTTAACTTGTTGCATTTCTTTAAGATGGAGGACATATATAAAGAAACTTAGGCCCAAACTTGCCTTTCTGAGTATATCGTTATTCAAGTCATTGTAAATCAGGAGCAGATGAAAATAATGTTTATCTCTGATAAAAATAGGCTGGGGGTCCACAAGCCTCCCGCTCTGAAGTCTCAGCAATAGGGTGGGGTTGATCCACGCTAATGGTCCCGCCCACAACTGAAAGGTCAATTTCTAATGAGCTACTGCCGCTCTGCAGACACTATGTCCTAGAAAACGACACAGGCTTTTGATTTTCCCTTAAAGTGCATAATCCTCATTAAAAGACCACTGGCTTTTAAAATAGAACAAAAGTGTGTGAAAAGTTGAAGTAAAGAATTTCTGTTTTATTTTACTTGATTTTATCTTATGTTATTATATTTAGTGTTTTATCACATTTATTTTGTATATTTTATATGAAAATTCTGCAATTTTAGATATTTTAGTCTGTGAATTTAGCTTTTAATGAATTTCAGACTGTTGGTGAACAACAATAAATAAATAAAATGATCGCCGTAGGACTTTAAATAATGGCTTGAAGAAAAAAAAAGTACTTTTCTGTCTTTTAATTACAATAAGAAGCTTTTAAATATAACAAATAAAGTCTTAATTTATGTGTATAACAATAAAAAATAATCATTGTAATGGCTTAAAAGGGGCAAAATAAATATCTCTTGTTCTTAGTATCATTATTGAAATATTGACAAGTCTGTAGATCAGAAGTCTGCAACCTATAACCCTAAAAGAGACATTTGGTTCATTCTCTTACTGACCAAAACCCAGAGAGAGCCCCAAATCCCACCTACAGACCGTAGAAAACACTAATATACGTCAATGGTCCCAACTCAGAAAAATAAAAATGTGTGTCCATTAAGCTATTTCTTTATCAAATGCAGCATTTTAAATATTTACAATGATTCAGTTATAACAGTGTTGTATTTCTATTAAATTACTTCTGACAGCAACATATACTAGTTCATTTCAAAATAAAATGCATTCTGTGTTAAACATGATTCTGTAGATTTGCAGATAAACTTTAAGAACTTTGCCTCTGAACAGCAATAAGACATTAAATCTTAATTTTAGTTTGAACTTATTCTGTAATATTACGTTACTCTGACAATGAATCAAACCTTTAACCATAATTTTGATCAGACATGATTTTGGAGAAACGCTAAAGCTTTTAAAGCTTTAAAGTTCATTTTTATTCTTGTTAGGTCATCGGTTTAAAATTCTACAATAAATGACAAAACCTAACTAAAAAAAACAAATATTCATATTAATAGCATTTTTCTTCAAACCAGAGCCACATGGAGTGATATAAGAGCTGTTTAGCACATTTCATGTACAGAGACAATTCAGAGTACTTTTATAAAACATTAAAAGAAACGCTCAAAAGAAACAGTAAAGGTGTGATCATTAAAATAAAATTAACACAAAAGCAAAAATAGTTTAATTTAAATAAAGCATAGATAAACAGTGTGAATGTAAACTTTTGAATACATACTAGTCAAAGGTTTACATAAAGGAAACATTAGAAAATCTGAATAAATTACCTCTCCATTTCATATTCTTTCTGTCCGGGTTTGACGTTTTTCATGACCTAAAACAAAAAGGTTCAAGAGATTACATGTATAAATATTCTTAATCCATTCTGAATATATTAATAATAAACAATCAACTGTCTTCTTTTTAGCTTAGATCCATCTCTGAACTGAAAAAAGTGAGAAAAACTGGTTATCATCATTGAAATGGTTCCAATAATAACTAAAGTGAGGATGCCTTGATGTTTCCAGAATAGCATTAACTTTTATGAAAATCAGCTACTTAGCAGGCCAAAACAAATACATGATTTGCTTGGAAAGGTTAATTAAAGAGTAAAATGCAGTTTGAAAACCACCCCGACATCAGTCAACAATAGAGAGGGAGCTGGCAGGCGTTTGTGTTGTGTTGGCAGTGGAGACGGTTCCTGATAGGTTGTAGGGTTAAATGCATTAATAAGTAGCTTCTGTTTTCCGGCGTCCATCTATCAGTGACCCAACAGATCGGAGCCTTTTGCCTAAAAGGATACAGTCTTTCCGTTTGAATAATTAACTCTTTTTCTGCTCTTCGTTAGATTTTACCTGCTGCACGTCTCAATGAAACATTCCTGTGAGGCTGTTTCCTTAAAGTATCAACACATTCAATTATAGACGCAAATATCTAAACTGTAAGCCATCCAGGAGTGGATTTTTTTCTTTTTTAATGCTTCAGAAAGAATTCTTAACCCTAATTTAATAAGCCTAACCTCCATTTTTATATCCAATTGTCTTTTAAATGTTTGAGTTTTACAAATAAAAGCTTGGAAGATAAATGAATCCATGTTTACTGATGCAGCAAAGCATGCAGGTAGAGCTGTCAGCACCATTTTTCGCAATAAAAGAAAATGATGGCACGTCTGAAAAGGCTTCAGTGAATCACTTCACAGGACAGATAAGATTGTGAGGTCAACTGCTGCAGCCCTGCAGAGCCTATACATGAAATAAACTCATGTGCACTCCTGCAAATGCTGCTTTCATGTTCCAGCTTACTGGTCAAATGTTATTCCAGTCAACCGCCAAGTCCCTGAACTATAAGAGACAGTTGGAAAAAGAGAGAATTTCTAAACATCATTTATGGTTTCAGGTATGTCTTAAAGATGCTTTCAGGTGGTTCATTTCATGCTCTGAGCCTTTCAGACTCTTGTGCTTTTCTCAAAGTGAATCAGTATAATCATCCATGCATGAGAGGAGCAGGTTCTTACCATTTTATGAGCCTCACTGGAAATCCTGTTGGTGTAGCGAAGGACCTCCAGCTCCATATCCGTCTTCAGAAGACGACTGCGAACACAGACGGGAAAAAGAGTGAAACTGCTCGTGTGGAAACAAATGCAGAGGTAAGGTTAAAGAAATGCAAGTTTATTCATTTCTTTTTTAGGTGCAGTTAGTGATAAGAACAGAATCCAACAGTCTGATGAGAAAAGGCTATGGAGCAGTAAAATAAAAACTACTAAAGTTGTGTCCGGATTCCTTCACTACTCACTGCTTAATGCACTACATTATGCGTACGACACTTTTTCGGGGTGTCTCAGAAATTCCAAGATCCACTACAGTAGAAATGTCCCCAAAGTCTCTGGGAAAAACTAGTGTATTAATACTAAATAGATGGGCGAATATAGAACACGTGTGAACAATTTGACATTTAAAACAAATATATTTAAATATTTTTTTTTTTAAGTTTTCTGAGTTTTCATCGGCAGAACGCAGTAGATTCATTACAAGTATTTGTAAAATCTTATTTACTTCAGCAAATAAGTGACATTTTAAAGAAAATAAATATTTTTTATTGTAAAAAAGTGTAGAAATTACATTTAAAAACATGGGACCTTGATAGTTCTTAATTACTTTGATTGTTTCCATGGGTTTATTCTTTTTTTACCGTTAATTTTATTGTGTTTTTCAGAATTAACAAAGCTTCTACCCTACTCTAGTCCCTTGCAAAACTACAGCCCTACTCTACTCTGCTCCCTTGCTATGTCTTAGCCCTACCCAACCCTACTCATCAAAGCCCTACCCTATTTTATTCCCAATGCTATATCGCAGCCCTATCCTGCCTTACTCTGGTATCCTTGCCAGTTCCCTACCCTACCCTACCCTACTTTATTCAATATGCTATATCACAGCCCCTAACCTACCCTACTTTATTCCCTATGCTATATTGCAGCCCTACCCTACTCTGATAT
This sequence comes from Oryzias melastigma, assembly GCF_002922805.2. Taxonomy (NCBI): domain Eukaryota; kingdom Metazoa; phylum Chordata; class Actinopteri; order Beloniformes; family Adrianichthyidae; genus Oryzias; species Oryzias melastigma. The sequence goes on along the minus strand of NC_050514.1, from coordinate 28,527,581 downwards.
CCTTACAGCCTTACCCTACCCTACTCTGGTCCCTATGCTGTATCGCTACCCTATCCTACTTTGTTCTCAATCCTATATCCCAGCCCTACCCTACTCTACTCTGGTACCATTCTGTATCGTGGCCCTACCCTACTCTTGTCTCTTGCTATATCCCAGCCCTACTCTACTCTGGTACCTTACTATATTGTGACCCTACTATACCCTCCTCTGGTCCCTTGCAATAACGCAGCCCTACCCGACCCTACTTTGGTCTCTTGCTATATCGCAGCTCACCTATCATGGTCTCCATCTTTTGCAGATTCTTTTCAGGTAAAATTTGCATGTTTTTTTATTTATTTTATTTTTTTTTATCTTTTTTTGCTTTACAGTGCACTGTGTTGTACATCCTGATTAGCTCTAGATCGATTGTCAGTCTCTGCTGTGTTATGTCTCCTGTACAAAATGCAGCTTCCCAACACTTATATCAATCTTTTATCGTGTATAGATCTTTGTTTTCATTCTACAATACTGGACTTATTTTTCAAGTGAAAAAAGTGTAAAAATGTTCATCTGAGAAAAGTATATAGTGAGGAGTTTTACAGCCTCAAATATCTGTAATTGTAGCTCACAAATTTCACTTATCACAAGTTATTTTTAGAACATAACTCCAGCAATAAATGAGGGAACGCAGTATGTAGTTAGGAAGGTTTACAAATTCAGGAGTAGTGAGGGAATTCAGACACAGTTCCAACCCACAAAAACATTTAACTGACAGTTTGATATTTCTTTATTTGCTGTCAGACAGTTTTCTTTTTAGGGAAGACCTTGGACTGAATACAAACAAGAATTTCACCAAAAAATATGATCTAACGAATAATAAAGAGTGCTGATAACCAGCAGAAACTCAATTATTTTTTAAAAACAAACATAAAAAAAGCTTGTTCAAAGGGAGGCCAGTTTGCTCTGAACAGGAAGACAGGGCAGAGGGTTCAATCAGGCTCTGCTCCCCAGGAGGTGTGCCTACGCAGCATTCCTCCTCATTTCTGCAAATGTCAGTTCATCTGGAGGGTGCGAGCTCTAATACCAATGAGGGGCAGGCAAGCACGAAGTCCATTATATCCATGCAGGCTGATTTCAGGGGTGGGGGGGGGTGGACAAAGGACAGAGGAGAGAGATTCTCATTACAGAAACTCAATCACTAAGGTTGACAGATGCAAATGGAATGGGCGTTCACAGGAAACTAAAGATTAGAATATTTGCTTTAATCTAGCAACACAAACTAGAGCTTCTCACCATTCCACGATGACTGGATGCAGAAGTGTGTTGTTCACAGTGAAGCTAGTTACATTAAAGAAAAGACAAAAATAGACACTATGATGAATAAAAAACAAGTGCTTTCAAAGACAATTACTTCAACTAATCAAAGCTAAATCATCATTTTCACCTGTTAGTGTGCATAGATTATTTAAATAAATGTCTTACTTTTCATTTTTTTCAATACAGATCTTTTTATGCCATTGTTTACCCATGTTGATTTAGACCTGAAAAATCCTACCGGCTGATTCCTTCAAAGGAGGCTTCGCGGCAGATGCTCCCGCTGTCGGTGTTCAGGCCCCGCTGCAGGAAGGAAATTAAAAATTAAGAAGTTAAAATGGGTCAAATTGTGAAATTAAACGTTTCACACTTTATAGTAATGTTGCATTTTTTGTATCCGATCAACAAATAATTGCTGTAAAAACAAATGTTTTGTTCTCCTTTAACAAGTTTTTAAAGACCAAATCCGATTAAAATTGTGTTTTAAACATCTTCTTGTGGTATTTTTGTCAAGGTGGAGGGCAAACATAAATGAAAGTTAAGCACAAAATTGCACTTCTGAGTATTTTTTTTATGGAATTATTTTTTTAATTTAAGCTAAAAACGACATAATCATTATGAAAAGACCACTGGAAATGCTTTTAAAATAGATTAAATGATGATCTGAGTGGGACTGTAGGAGGAATGTTTAACAGAAAACTTAACACATGTGAATAAAGAAGTTTTGTTTGAAAAATAAAATAATTAAAAGCTGTTGAATTACACCAAATGTTAACTAGTTCTGGTTTGAACATTTAATAGGAACCAAAGAATGAGAGGATTGTTACCAGTGTCAGGAGAACAGCCGGTGTCATCCTGGACAGGACATCAGCGATCTGCAGGGATGCGGGCAGACAGAGCATCATTAGAAGAGAAACAACAAGCTTCACTTCCTCGCTGCTTTGAGTCAGCACATTTCAGGTGAGTCGGGCAGCTCCATCCAGCTGCTGCAAGTCCACAGCAAGCAGCCTGTGAGTACGCCATAACATCTAGTTGTTTTCTAACTCCTCATCCTAATGTTCATAAAACATTTGACCTCCAGAGAACTAATAAAAAAGGCTATCTGGAAAAAATGAAAAGCTTATAAATGAATTAATTTATTATCTTAAATGGACGTCCTGCAGCTTTTGTAATTTTCTTTTTTCTTTCTGCACCTTTGAGCAAAAATGTCCTCCCTGCCACATACCCAAAAACTCATCAAAATTAGCATGCAGCAACTACCCAATAAAGACGAAATCACAAACCTACAATAAAAGGAATAAAAGAAAAATCTCTTGCAGGGCTCAAAAAAGTATATCAAAACCAGGTAATGAGACGGAACCAAAACATGTTGATTAGAAGTTTTTTTTAATTATTATGGGATAGTCACCAGTCCACAAAGTGTGAAATTGCATTTTTTTTCCCAACATTTTCCCACAACATGGGAAAAAAAAAACTTTTGTTTAAGAGATAATCTTAAACAAAACACCAAGTTCAGTCTTCAACCCCAACAAAAGCTTGACTGACCTTTGAGGAGGCCGCCATCTTGAATTAAAATCACCTTTAATGCCAGCTGCAACTTTAAGAGATCTGAGGGATTGTATTGCTTCTTAACTCATCAAGCATTATTGGGAAGCAATATGTTGTAATTAGAAGTTTGTAGATTATTTAAAGGTGTTAAGAGTCGTGAGCTCACAAATTGGTGTTTTCCTGTTGCTTGCACATTTTTTACTGGAATATTGTGAACATGTAATACATGAATCCCTGGCTCAAGCTGAACGAAACCATATGACATACAATATAAATGTATTAGGAATGTGAGTGTTGTGAACAAAAAAAACCTCCGTTGCCAAGGAAATCTACAAGTTTACTTTTGCAGATTCCTCCAAAAATTACATAGACCTATTTGTCATCTCCAAATGATCAAAAAATTAAATGGTTGCTATGGAGATAAAACCACAGAAAAGCTGCCATTTTGAAAATAAATTAATAAATAAGTTTCCATCATGAATTTGTCCCATGCAGCTTTGAGCAGGGTAGGAGTGGCAGAGGAGGAGAAGGAGGGGCCTAAAGTAGCTGATGAGGCAGTGAGGATATCAGGGAGTGTCGGCAAGGGCACTAAAAATGATTTTAGTGCTCATAGTTTGCATAATTATAACATTTTTTTTGTTGTTCAACTCTGCATCACTCAGGTCTCTTTCTCTGAACTCTGTCCTGAATTTGATGATTTGTCGTCTCTCTTTCACTGTCCAATGCAGAAACTATCTTTCTAGTCAAGAACATCTGCTGATCAAAGCCTCTTTCACAGCTGTCAAATCTTTGGATCAACAGTCAAAGATCACAGTTTTTAACCACAAAATATATCCAAACTAGTGTGAATAACTTGATAATGTTTAATAAGCATAAATGTATAAACGTCTGAGTTGACTTAATTAAATGTTGGGGTGGAGAGAAGAAACAAAGTAGCAATGAGGATGTGAAACAGACCAAACGGACCAAACTGCTGGTATTTATGGATGTGAAAGCAGCAAATACTCACGTGAAAGTAATGGAAGTGACTTTTCCCCATGTAATTAGGACAGGGTTAGGGTTAAAATACGTGCAGGCAATGCAGCAATGTGTATTTTTCCACCCGCTTTTGAGCTTTAAATACGTGCAAATATCATCAGATGAAAGTCATATGACCTCCAACATACCGCCCGCCTACACCAGCGCACCGGCTGACTCCATAAAGAGCAGCTTACATTGAAAAGAACATTATTGACTGCTCCCTGTTCGTCTTGATGGTGCAGAGCTCATGTTATGGTGATTATAAACACGCTGTACAAATGTCTAGTTCAACCATTTAAATGATTGGGTCAGCTTCAACATGGATGTTTGGGTTCCGCTAATGTCTGAACCGGTTGTCGAGGGTTTGGGCTTACAGCAGAGGTCTGCAACCTGTGGCTTCTTTTACCCCTCTATTGTGGCTCTCTGGATAAAGAAAAATAACGTTTTTAGTTTTTAAAAACTAACGGCACTGAGCCAATACATTATAGACGTCAGTTTTTTGTGCGCCGTGTACCACGGAAAATCAATTGGAAGTCAGAAAGCACAATTAAGGTGAACTGGATTATTAGACAGAATTTCTATTTTTGAACAATATTTAAGTTAGACTTATGGGTTGAGAAATACAGTGAGAGTAACAATGGGCTCCGATTTATTTTTTGAGTTAGATTCTATTTTTTTAAATCACTGCTGACATTGCACTACCTGCGGCTACATTTAGATGATTCTGTGGCACAATGTGTATTTTATTTTGAAAGGAAATCATGTGAACCTCTGTCAAAAGTTAAACTGTTTCATATTTTGGGGGAAAAAAGTTATTTCCTCTCTAAATAAATGTTTTATTCATTCAAAAGAAGTTTTTTTTTTTTTTTATCATAATGGTAGCATTGACTTGAATACAAAACCGTGTCTCATTCTTTTATAGGATGAAGTGAGCCTTTGTGGCTCTTGCAGGTTTTTGGTTCATGAAAAGTGATGAAGGTTGCAGACCCCTGACTTACAGGATTCAGTTATTGGCTGAATAAGTGAAGTGGTGCAGGAGACCAAATTAAGGCATTTGAGGAGCATAGCTTCACCAATAAATCAAAAATTGACTTAAAAAAAACATTTAGGGAAGCATTTCTTTTGCTGTTGTTAAGGGTTGTTGGTGTAAACCAGTGGTGCCCAAATCCAGGCCTGGGGGGCCAATGTCCTATATGCTTTCTAACCAACCGGCCAATGAAGCTCCTAACTGGTTAAACACATCTGATTCAGGGAATCAACAGTCGATAAGGCGGGGTTTCTGGAAAACCAGCAGGAGGCCGGCTCTCAAAGCCTGGATTTGGACACCCCTGGTGTAAACTGTAGGATCACGGCTATGGTCAACAGTAACCACAAAATAAAGAGACTTAAACCGGATTACATCTCGCCATATCAGTGCAGGAAAGCGGGATGCAAAAGTATGTTCTTCATTATCTCGTTATCAAGACAAAGCTATTTTTTTTTTTCTCGTGATAACGAGACAGGGGATGTTTTTATCACGAGTAAACGGTCAAAAATAATAATAAAAAAAAAAAAAATAGGTTCTGTAGTTTTACCATGACCTTAAAAAGTGTTAGTAAACAGTTAAAAAGTCCAGATCTCTTCAGAGAACAACAACAATGTCAAAGATAGTGATTTAAAATACATACATTCACAAACGTAAAGCATACAGGCATCTTACTCGAGTCACAGTGACATTGCTTTAAAATGTTACTATGGTAAAAACAAAAAGAACTTATTCAAGAAGATAAAATTGTAAAAGTAAAATATGGCAAACAAATTGTGCTAATAACAGAAATAAAGTTTGAACATTTTGTCCTAATCTTAAACTTAAAATATTATGTAGTTTGTAGCTTTTTTCAGATACAGAAATTACATTTTTAAAATAAACTAAATAAAACAACAAAACAGATTTCACAGCTTTGGGTCTATTTTACAGCAACAAGGTTTTAAATGATATCTAGAATAAATGAGAAAAGCGCAATATTGGATTTTGTCTGTTAGTCAATGTGCAAATATTTTTCAAATAAGATTTATGCAGTACTAAAACTAAATATTTCAATGCTCGTTTCCGATTTGTTGTATTTTTTTAAGACTTTTGAGTATTTTTTGTTGTTGTTAAATAAATGGTAAAACGTTTACCAAAAAAGCCAAAAATATAACTAGATAAGCACAGCTCATTGTGAAAGTAGTGATTTTATTTTCTAATTTTACCAAAATCAAAAATTACGCAAAGGTCAAACTACTTTTAGGATAACATTTTTTGCATTAAGTTACTTGGGTAAATTTGACAAAGTGAAATTATCTTGTTACTGCCCACCTCTGCAGATAAACAACAGCAAAATGAATTGCTAAACTCTTCGGAGGAAGCACTAAAATGCCTGAATGTGAGTCAGAGCTCGACCGGCGAACACAAGGCTTCAATCACAGCACAAAATAAAGGTCAGCTCTGCACAAAGCAGCACTTACGTCAGCGGTGTAATGCACCTCATCCACGGCGTACTTCTCCTTGAAGTGCTCTTTAGGAAAAATCCTGTAAACAAGTAAAAAAAATATGCAACATAAAGAAAAATGCAATAAATATGAAAACGTCTGACATTTTCACAGGAATAAAACCAAGAAGCTCAACGAATGGCCTTTAATTTGAATGTTTCAGCTGTAATATCTATCAGGATGAAGAATAGAACGTTAAAGATCCACGATCATCTTTTGATCCATTTTCAAAGCGTTCCTAGTGGTCTTTTAATTAAGATTATGCAGGTTTTAGCCCCGCCCCCTTCCTGCTGCCGAGAGCTCTTTGTTCACACCCTTGCCAGACAGGCTGAAAGGGGAGAACAAATCCTTTTCAATGTTGAGACAGTCTCAAAGTTGGTCTGCCTTTTTTGTCCAATTTTTCCGGAAAAGTCCATCTTAAGAATGGTAATAAATCCGCAACTAAATCAACTTTTTCGCCTTCTTCTATTGTTATCTGCAAAACAGCGAGTAATTCAAACAATAAATCAAGTGCAGCTACTGCCTACGGCCTGAAGAACAGAAGAATTTAGCTTTTGGTAACGCAAGCTTTGACCATCCAATCAGAGGCGATTATGTCATCATCTGCCCTCGTGAAGCTACAGAGTCTCTAAATCAAATTCTGATTGGTTGAATCAACGTAAATGTGTTTAATCCATATATGGCTATGGTTACATCAGCAGTGTTTTATTATGGAAAGCTACTGCAAAACTGGAAGTGAGGCCGGAAGCACCAACTGTATGACTGTATTATATTATTCCTGCCTGTTTTTATTCATACTAATGTTAAAAAGCTCCGTTTTTAAATTTTTAAAAATGTAAGGTATCTAAGGTATGTTTTGGATTTTGCCCCCCTGTGCGACTCAGTTTGATGCCCCTGTTTTAGGCCTTCACTGAAGGTTTTGACAGTACGCCACTGGAATAAAGAAAAAATAAGACATTTTCTTTAGATGTCCTCCATCATGAGAAAACTGAACATTTTAAAAACACAGTTTTCTTTGGAGTGGGTCTTTAAGATGCAAAATAAACCTCAGAATTCTGTGTTAGTTCTCATCTACGTCTGCTTAAACTGTTGCTAAGTTTGTTGAAATATTCATCACCGCTGCATTTACTTTGAAAGAAATCTCCTGACAATCATCTGCTTCTTTCATACAGAGATTTAACCCGGCACTATGCACTTTGGACTGAAGAGATATCAGAGTAATCTCCATCCAAAGTCCACACCTGATGAGTGAAATCATAAAAATGTAAGCGTAAATTTAGGTGTAATTTATGAATCATAAGCTTTGGGGGAAAATATGTTAAAATAGGTTTATTTAAGCATAAGCAACCATAAGAAAAAAATTGATTCTTGTTTAATTTTTACAAGTCAGATGACAAGATATTATAAAGGGAAAAATTGAAACAAATTTGGACGAGTCAGCAAGTTCCCATTAAACAACTGTGTCCACTGGTTTCATGTACATTACACACAACACTATAATAGAGGCTGAAGTGAAATCCTTTTCACCAGAAATCCCTCCTGCATAACAAACGGCATTACAAGGCTTTCCCTCTCGGTGCACGCACCACCCAAAAATGAATCTAAAGAAGCTCTCAGATGCATTTTCAATTGATTAAACTGAAACAGGATCCATGGCTGAAAGATTCCCACTAAAATTAACTTCTGAGAGGCAAAAGAACCAAGAGAATGCGGCGAACAAAGCACTGAGGATTAGTGAGCTTACTCTCCCATCCAAGTTGCATAGCTTTCAGGCAGTTTAGGTACAAAAAGGATTGATTTCCCGGAGTCCACATCAATGGCTCCAAAGCAGTCGGCTTCAGTCACTCCAAACGACCAGTGAAAAAAAGACTCCTGGAACAGCATCAGATACGGTGTTAGACAAACGAATGTGTTTCCTCAATGGAGACATTTTTTAATAGCATATGAAGACTTTCATTTGAAGACGCACTCTGATTATCTTTTGATCTATTTTAAAAGCGTTCCCAGTGATCTTCTAATTATGAATATGCTGTTTTTAGGCAAAAATAAAAATCCTTTTCTAGTACAGTTTCATCAGAAATTCATCTCTGAGTTGTGGGCGGGATTGTTGGCGCGGAGCAACACCGCCCCCCTTCCCAACCCCGTTGCTGAAAGCTCATGGCATATTTCCAGCATCCCAAATACGCCCTTTTTCAAACGGATTATTTTCATCTGCTCCTGATTCACAATGATTTGAATAAAAAAATACTCAGAAATGCAATTTATGCTCAATTGAGTCCCCAATTTTTTTTTAGAAAAATACAACAATGACATGTTAAAAACACCACATTTTTATTGGAGTGGGTCTCTAAAGGAAAGTCTTCTATGCTCTAAGTAAGGGGTCTCAAACTCAATCATACAGAGGGCTAAAATCCAAAACACACCGCAGGTCGTGGGCCGAACAGAATAAACATTTATTGAACACATTAAAACAACATTTTTAAAACCGCAACTTTTTGACATAATTATGAACTAGATATATAACATTACCTACAATAATGCTAGTGTGAATGCTGTAAGCTGAAACTGGCTGCTGAAGTTTCTTGTGCTGATAGCTAAAAATGCTGAAGCTGATAGCCAGCTAAAATATTAGCTAAATGCCAAATTAGCTTAAAAAAACATAAAAAAACTACCAAAAAAGGTTAGCCAAAACAGCTAGCATGTAGCTGAAAATGAGCTAATCTTCAAAATAGCCTAAAAAAAGAAAAAAGTCAATTACCTAAAACAGCCTAAAAACTAAGAAAAAAAGTCTAAATTAGCAAAAACAGCTAGCGTGTGAAAATAAGCATAACTCCAAAACAGCCTTAAAAATAAACAAACAAAAAAGCCCAAATTAGCCAAAACAGCTAGCATGTAGCTGAAATATTAGCTAAACTCCAAAATAGTGTAAATAAATCGTAGCAAATGCCAAAATGGTCCAAAAAGCTAGCAGAATGCCATTTTTTAAAAACTAAACTAAAAATAAGTGCAAGATAACATCTGATCATTAATAACAAAAAAAAAAAATGACCTGCAGGGCCGGGTATAATTACCCAGTAGGCCCCGGGTTTTGACTTTGACACATTTTCTCATTTATTTTTCAAACAAAATAATATTTTTTAATGTCTGGACAGAATAAAGTGCCACAAACTGACAGCTGGTGGATACAAGAGAAAAATAAGTGCAGACTACAAACCTGCCTGAAGACGACGTCTGTATCGGTGCAGTACCTCTGCTTCTGCTCTCCACCCTGCAGCACCACCACCGACTTGGGCAACACGCCGTCTTTTCCTTTAAGGCCTCGGCATAACCTTCCACGGTTCTCGGCAAAAAGGGCAGCCGACACCCTGAGGGTGTCATTACCCAGCCAGTAGACAGGTCTGAGGGGACGGAGAAATCACATCATGGAGATGGAGAGACTGACGGCGAGGATAATTAGCGGGTATATTACAACTGAGATGTCATAAACAGAACATGCAGGCAGCACCAGAACCACACTCAGCCTCCCGCTTTACATCATTATCCTCCAGTAACTTGACATTTCTAAAATGCAAGCAAAACCTGGGTCACATTTTCTGTCAGTGACTAGAGAAAAAAAAAGAAAAAAAAAGTTCGAAGTCAAAAGTTTAAAAATAATTTGAAAAAATATAGCTAAGCAAGACAACTATGGGTAAACCTTTAGACTATGTAAAAAGTTGTTATAACAAATCCAAAAGGAATCACAACAATACAGATGAGAAAATCGGTTATAGTCTCAAATGGCGCTAAAGCCAAGGTTAAACTAAAATGTGGATTTTGGTATTCAGGCAACAATTATTTTATGGATAACTTACCAAAAATAAAGTTGCATAGTTATTAGAGTTGCACACATTTTTTGGGATACTTTTATGTAATATATTGAGAAAATCTGGGTTGTAAATCAGCACTTTATAAAATAAACTGAATTGTTATTGATGTTATTATTACTATTAATATTTATACATTTGTATCATATTCATTGTACTGTAATTAACATGTTTGAAACAAATCAGTAATAAAAAACATTGATGACTCACAGTGAATGCCAATTAACATTTACTTAATTGGAAAAACAATTTACAGTAATTGTATGTGCTATTAAGTTTTATTTTCAAATTCAAACTAATTTTGTTACAAAGTCTTTTTACTGCATCAATATGAGTTTACATTTTAGTTATTTCAAAAATGTTAAAGCTTAAAAATGAAAAACAATAGTTTTTTTTCTTTCCATAAATACAAAAAAACATCTAACTTAAAATTGTGTAAGAAAATATTTAACTATTTTTATTTATTAAAAAACAAAATCGGCATTAATTTAATAAATGTCTCAATTATATGAAATTAATAAAAATTTGACAAAATAAAATGATTATTTATTGTTTATTTATTCTAGAGCAGGGATAGGAAACTCCAGGCCTCGAGGGCCACAGTGTCTGCATGATTTCCAGATATCCAAGACTAATCACGACTGATTACCTGTTTCTGGTGTGTCCAGTTCTCTCTTATAGGGTCCAGATGACCCCACCCTTATATTTATGTGTGATCCTTCCAATCACAAATGTGGACAGGATTTTATGTCCAACACAGACACAGATGAAGATAAAAAATTATTGGAAAAAAAAAAAAAAAAAGTTCACTGTGCTGTCTTGTGGGGTCCAGATGACCCCACTTTTAATGAAAACATGCCAAGGATAGCACAAGGGTTACAAATAAATAAATAAAAAATTAATGACAATAAGTGCACCATATGGTCAAAAAATCCACAAGGAGTCCCTTAATAATTAGCTCTGATTTAACTTTAGTTTATTAGATTTACAAATTTCTGGCTGAAAGACACCTATTATGAAAATAAAATAAAAAGTTGTAAACCTACTTACTACAAGATTTGCTAGACAATTCATTATGGTGAAGGGGGTCTTTTATTTTGAAAGAAAGTCATGTGAACCTCTGAAAAAAGTTATAAACTTTTTCAGATTTGGAAAAAAAAAATCACTTTAAGTTTCTGTGTCATTTATGGAAAAATAGTTCATTTATATTTATCATAATAGTAGAAATAATATAAATACACATCAAGTGAGACTTTGCAGCTGTTAAGAAACAGTGAGGAGAAAACTTGTTATAGTTTAGGTCTTTCTGAAGCTAATCCCCTGGATTGGGTCAGAGGATTTCAGGTGAAACACAGTGGATTGAGGCAGAAAGACACACTTGTAACCAATATGTGGTGGATAGAAATCTTGGATTCAAGCCAAGACTGATAAGAAACAGAAAAACGCAGCAGATTTACTTCCACCTTAAATGCACCAAAGGTTAATCCTCCACCACAGAGACCTTTAAGCAGTCCTCCTGCTCCATTCTCTGTCCACTGAGTTTATGGATTTATGTATGGAGGTTGATCAAGATGATCCTAAGTTAACAACGTTTTTACCTATAAATTAAAGATGCAAGAAAATGCTACAGATTAAACACTTAAAGATAAAGTCTAAGAAAATGAGTTTGTAAAATGTTTACCTTAGTCAAAAAAAGTTACTGATTTACAATGATTTTAGCAACAAGATTAACAATTCTAATGTTACTTTGCTTCTTGAAGGTGATTCTGTGTGAGGTTTTATTCATGCCGATAGGCTACACACATGTTACGATGAGATTATTACATATGCACGCACAGGAAATTAAAATAAAGTTGGGTCAAGTCACAAAATTCCACATAATTGGAACAAAACTAAACATATTTCAAAATAAAATACATTTTGTAAGTAGATGTTTTCTCTTCAATTGCACAAACAGCCATTGTCACAGTTTTATGAAACTACTATTTTAAAAAGATGATCTTTTAGGAGTTTCAGCAGATCCAGCACATTCTTAAGCATTTGATCACGTCCCTAAACCACACTGCAGCCTTTCAATCACGTTTACAGAGGTGTATGACACAACAAAAACATATAATTAGCTTAAACAGGAAATGGATAAATAAGTTTTCAGTTAAATACAAACATGAACGCTGCAAAGGTGCTTAAATCAACATATAGTTACCGTTTAAATTAAACTAAATAAAGGTTTAGAAAAAAAGTTTCACGCTTTGCAACTACGTTTTGATATTGTGTGAAGAATTAACAATGACGCCACAGATGTACGTAACTAATGTCCGCTAAAATAAGCGATTAAACCAGTAAATAACTGTTTTTAAAAGTCAACTCACTGTGGTGCTGCAGCCATGACGAGATCTCGCTCCAGATTGTCACATGTTCACAGGAATCACGTGGTCAGCCCTGGCGCTGAATCAGCTGATGTGGCGCTTGTGCTGCTTTCAAGTCTTCAGGAAATTCCAGCTTCAGACGCGGAAGTGGCATTTTTTTATTATTTTATTGAAAATCTACACCTATCAGAACAAAACATGGCTTGAAATGATAAAACATCGATTTTACAATATTATAATCAAACATAGGGGGCAATTGCAGCATTAAACAACAAAGCAGAGTCAATAAAATAAAAAATATAGATCTCAGCAAAGTGGGGCAAACAATACAAATAATCATATAACCATAAATACTCAAGGGCAGTTTTTAGATTACCGTAAATTGTTTTTATATTTGGTTTCTTAAGGAGCTTAAATGATTCCAAATATAACTTGAATTTGTTCATAAATATTCTACATTTTGGGGGGGATTTTCATATATTTACATTTGTGTATGTTAAATTTAGCAAGACAAAGGATTATATTCAAGCAGATTTCTTCTAATTTATTTTCTAATATGATGCCAAATATGATAGTGTTTAAAGAAAATATTGGTGATTGTGGGAAAATATTTCTCAGCCAGTTATGTAACTCTTCCCAAAATATTTGTGTTTGGGGACAAAAGTAAAATAAATGTGTGGTTTCAACTTCCTTTTCACAGAATATACATATATTATCATTTAGATTAAACATTAATCTTAAAAGTTCTTTAGAGGGATAGATATCATTTAGTATTTTAGAATAAGTTTCTGAAACTAGGAAAAATGTTGAATTTTAGATAAAAAGTTTTTTAATTTATTTACTATATCTTGGTCATATTTATGTAAAATGTTGTAAAAATTACTACATTTTTGATGTAATACTGGGATACTTTGTATTAATAATGATGGTAATGTAGTTTGATATAATAGTGTACCTTTTTATTAAACGAATATATTCAGAAGGAATAGCTTTAATGACTTTTGTATAAACAGATTTTTTTAATAAAATTATATTTTTGAAGGAACTGCTCATAGGTGAGAAAGAGGCAAATTGCGGCGTTTAATCTTATAATTCTGAGATAGAAAATCGTTGTCGATCATACATATAACGGATTGGGTACAACAACCAAGCATCTTTTGTAAAAAAAAAAAAAAAAAATCTAACAACTTTTTTGATCAATATTTACCCTTAACAAAAAGTAGTCTGATTGATAGGTCTTTCAACACGGCAGACCACATTAAAATGCATTTAAATTATTACAATTTGTTGAAAAAGTGCATAAAAAATTGATAAATACATACAAATCATAAAAATCACAGAATGCACCATCCACATACAGCGTAAAACAAGTTCTATTCAGAATTAAGCAGAGTTACTGCATTGGATATATATGATTAAATTTAGTTCATATTTGGTTCAGGTTCTTCTGGACCTAAATTCAGCAAGAGCTGCAAAGGTTCACCTCAAAGTTAGAAAAATACACTTTATTTATGTTTTTGTGGCCATTGAGCCATTCATTTATAAAATACAGATTTCAGATGTTCTCTACAATTAAGTTTTTCCTATATAAATTTATCTTCTTTCACTTTTTACAATAACATGTTCAAGTTCCTTTCAAAATAAAAGACATCCTGTGTTTAATCAGATCTTCCAGCTGCAGCAGATTTACTTTAATGAAAATGCAAGAAAACAGATTTTCTATGATTGACTTTCATGTTCCTTCATCCTTTTTCTTTTATGAGTGAATAAAAACATGATAACATTAGTGTAGAATACAAATTTTTTTAAAGTCTATACATGCAAATGCAATTAGATAATGTCACTCTAATTATAATCTACTTTGACAGTAGATTAAACCTTTTACTATCATTTTAATCAGTTAGGCCTCTCTGACATGTCAAAAATCTAAACATAAGTTAATTAATTAGGTAATTTTGAAATGTTTTTTAAAAAGAAAGAGCCACATGTGACTCCAGAGTCTCAGGTGCATAAATGTGGACCTACGTGATCAACTTACCATGCTTATACTCAAACACATAAACTTCAAGTGAATTCATTTTTTGTTAAGAGTATGGTGGAATAAAATACATTAAACAGAGTTTGTTCAAGAAAAAAATACTTTTTTATATAATTAATTCTTAAAATTATAGTTTACACCCAAATCTCTGCACCTTTAAACAAAAGAAAGCTTCAGTCTTGGCAAAAAGTAGTACACTCAATGTTTATTTTATTAAGTATGGACTACTTGTAGAGTACTTTTGGCAGAGAAGAAATTGTGTATTTCGGCTGATTCTTTTTGAGCCCACTGTACTGTGCTGCATTTGCAGTAAACAGTAGGTGGAGATGCATCTCCCTTATTGTTGCACAGTTCACAGAGAAACTGATAAATAATGAATAATTCTGGGTGACTGCAGATACATGATGCTTGAAAGCACAGCCAGTATGTCATGAAGGACAGCTGGCAGTCAAAGTTGACGGAGAGTCAAGAGGAATGGCGCTCTCTTCATGAAGCATGGACAGCATTTAGCAAGAAGACAGCTTCATGTGTGGCGTTATTTAGACAGTAACAAATGCCACTCATCTCATGCAAGTCTATAGAATGAAATGATTTGATTGCTTCTAAAACCACATAATTGGTTAGGCTATAAATATAGCATTTATAAACCAAACATGATTAAAGAAAGAACATTTTTATCAAATATTTAAGTATCTGAAGTCATATATTTGAGTTCTCTAAATATTAATAATGCCGTTCATTAACCCAGAGTGAAGTGGAGTCTAAATAACAATCTCTCATTGTGCTCCCATGAACTACAAGCAGGTTTATCAATCTCTGGTGCACATTTTTGTGAAGTGCGAACAGATGGGACTTTTTAAAAGGTCAAAGCTTAATCCATTTATTTATGGATTTTGTTTTTCTTTTGAAATGAATCCACAGATATCTCCATTGATTTCATAATCCAGTCGGAGCCTTTTCAGCGTCTTTAGTAGACACACATTCATGTTATTCCCTGAAGTTTACCCTAGAAAAATAAACGGATTTCTGCTTGTAGCACAAAGAAAAAGCCTGGAAATGATCACTCAATCCCCAAAACAAACATTAAATAAAAATATATTACTTGATGTAAGCTGTAGACATTTGAAGTGTAGAGCATTTTGTAAAACCCAATCTTTGTGAAGATTTAGGCCTGAAATTTGATTTACTTGAATAATAAACCATATTTTTCTAAAATTAATTAGCTTTCTGACATGAATTAATTCCCTATTTTCTCTCATCTTTTCGTTTCAAGTAAAAAAAAAAAAATTTTCTGAACTTTTAGACTTACACGAGTAAATTTCTTTAAAGTTTGAGTAATACATATTTTCCCAAAAGCTTCAAATGGTTAAGGAAGAGTAAAGTATGACAACAATAATTATGACTTACTGTAGATTATTTGTATTTATTTATTTGTTTCATTTTCACGGCACAGAACAATAAATTACTTCATATTCTTGACTGAAATACAAGAAGAAAACTTATCATCTTTGCCCCATTTTTTAAAACCAATCAAACTATTTTGATCAAATATATCTGTTTTAATACAAAATAAATACATAAAATGGTTGGAAAAAGCAAGAAAAGATAAAAACAAAGATAAAAAAAAGAAGCAACAAAAAGAAACGTCAAAAAATACATCAAATGCCTCAGAATTTTTTTTATTTAACATTTATTTAAATATATTTATTGTTCATATAGTTCATATTGATTGAGCAAACAACGAAAAGTAACATAAAAAATACATCAAATACCCCAGAGTGTTTTTTTTGTGATATAACCTTTTCCTAATGTCCTCATAGTTCATAAAGAAAAACAAAACAAACAACAACAAAAGTCTGTATATCAACTTTGTCCTATTTTAAGTCACGCCTACAATTTACAACCAACTGATTAATAGATACTTTTGTGAACTTTTACTTTTTCTTTACATTTTATGCGGAGTTAAATGTCAATAAACATTAAAAAAAAATTTTAGCAATCATGGGCTGCTCCAAACAGTTGGAGATTGAATTTTGCCAGAGTGAAAATTAGGAAAATCCTGGAGATGCTAAGCATCAAAACATCTGCAGTTACTTAGGTGTCAATAAATAAATCCATTTATTTTTTATATTTACACTTTTAAAAGCAGAGGCAACCAAAGCGCTGAACATAAAATCACATTTAAATAAAATCACTAAACATGGTGTGATTATAATCTAGACATAAGTTAATACATATGCAACTATCATACATATAATGCATGTTTGATACTGTTAAATTGAGCCCCCAAAGTAAAAAATAAATAAATAAACTAGTTTCTTGTGTGCACCAGAGACCAAATACCAGAGGAAACATTTTTTTATGATGTCCTCTTTGAGGGCTCCATACTTTTACATCAAACTCCAGTTTTTCTTATAATTAAAACTAACAAACTAAAATATTTGTTTTTTAACAGAAATAAAAAATAGTTCTATTGGAGGAAATTATATAAAAGAGGAACTTTTTTTTCTAGAATAATTTTTGTGACCACAAAGAGATCATTTTAGGTCTTTTAAAATGTATCTATACCCCCACCATGCATGTCAGCTTCATTCACTGTTCTGTTTGTGTCATTCTGCTGGATTAATAAAGGATACAAATACATTAATCAAAATAAATGGTCACTGCTTTCTGTCACTTGCAAGTAAACTAAAGTTGATGAATTGTTTATGTTGCTTAGCAACATCTACATAACTAGTTAACATGAAAGCATTGTTTTGTGACCTATTACTGTTTGATGAAGGATTGTAGTGTCTGTTGCATGACAATGCCACAGGAGAGCACTGCTGGAGTACATTCAGAGCTCGAGGCCTCCTTCAATAATTCAACTATACCGCTGTTTAAACCTTTCAGGATCTCTACTAAGTATTTTTTGGCGAGTCTCTATAAGAGCAAACAAAACTTTCTTATTGTCGCCCTTGAGCTTCTCAGGCTTTGAACTCTTCAATCTCTCTGGACAGATTCACACTGTGGTATATTAGCTCGGAGTTTAGCACAGAATTCTCTATTTATTTTTTGTCTGAAATTATCCCCAATTATGATCATGTTTTCATAGTGTCCTAAAAAGCCTGCGATAAAGAAGCTTATTTATTATTTTAATAAGGTGTTATCTGGATGAACTTGTGAACACAATCTAGATCGGCGATGGCTTTGTGGCCTGCATTCCTGCTTGTATCCTGCATACCTTGCTCTGCCATGCCCACGCTGGCTGGACACACCTGATCCAGGTAATCATCCAGGAGTTGGGCTCGGATATCTGGAGATCGACACATCGATCCTTGAGGCCTGGATTTGGCCTCCCCTGATCCAGATTTAGTGATGTCTCTTGACTCACCCGTCCTCAACATTAAGATATTTTCATTTAAAATGGAGGCTGGACTCAATATTTATGTAAAGGTCATTTTCATTTTGTTTGTTTGAAGTAGTTTGATTTACTTTTGTTGATTTAACGATCGGGGCAGACAATAAACGTTTTTTTTTTCTCTGCTCTTTTTCTTTTATTAACTGTTATAATTTAATTTTGCATTATTTTTATGTTATTTATTGTTATTAAATTAAATAAATAAAAAAAGATCCATAACCCATTTTTTTCTGATCATAGTCTGATCAGACTCGGACCAATCACTGTCGACTGGCTTCAACATGGCGACGTTTGTATCGCAGAAAAATGGTGACTGGATTGGCTTCATTTCGCTGAGGTAAGGCATTTTCTATGGGTGATGTCACAGCTGCTCTGTCCAGTTGTATACATACAGTCAATGACTCTCACTTATCCGCAGATATTCTTCCACTGACAGTTCTGTAACAACAAATGAAACACATAAGGATAGCAGAGCGACTGTGACCAAAAAGGTCCAAAGTGTGTCTGTATTTTTCCAAAATAAATTAAGGTAGTGCGCACTGTCTTATATGTAACAAAAACATGGATAGCAAGGGCAGTAACACCTGGAATCCATCTAAATAACTCACTAAAATAGACGGTGAGATGTCTAGCTCTGCTGTTGTTCCAACGGCCGTGTATGCTAGCAGTACGCACGTGGAACACAAGACTAAAGTGTTGTTTATCAAAGATAAGTTCATGAAAATGTAATAAAAATGTAGGATAATTAATGGCTACCAGCACAGTAAAAAACAACAAAATTATAATAACAGGCTGAAAATTCATATTGTGCCTCAAAAATAATAAATTACCCAATATGAAAAGTAAAATTAATTGAAATACAACATTGTGCAACTAAAATCTAAGTTACTTTTCTATTTCTTATTTTTTTGTCTTTTCCATCTTTTTTTTCCCACACAGAAAAGTATAAAAAATACTGATAAGATACTTGATTGAAATTTTTGCTTAAATCTTAACGGTACCCATCCATAGTTAGAACTTTCTAAATGTTTTCATTGATAAGGTCACCACTGCTGGAGCTCAAGTCCAGTTTCCTGGCTGTGACTCTTCAGTTCCAGTGGAGAATTCTGCCTTTTTTAACAGGTTTGGCCCAATCACACTGGACTCCATACAGACCATTAAGTTCAAAACGTGATTTTTTGTTCGACCTTCACTTTTAAAACCGGTCAACAGATCCAGCCGTTCTTACAATTATCAAAGCAGTTTGAGCTCAAGTGTTGTCCCCTTTAAACTTCTTGAGTTTTATATAATAATCTCTCATCAGATTCTTTAGTACTTTGTACTTTAAACCAATTTCTAAACTTCCTCATATTTCAGAAGTCCTTGCATAGGTGATGTATAGCTAATTGATGGCTGTTTTAGAAGAACATAGTATCCTCAAGGCTTTCCAGTCTGGATATAAAGCTTTGCACAGAACAGAATCTGCTCTTTTAATCATTTTTGATTATAAAGCTACAGATTCAAGCATTTCTGTTGTTCTTGTGCTATTAGGCTTTTCAAAAGCATGCAATACAGATGAGCATGAAATCTAAAATTCCCATTTGAAGCAGAGAGTTTGAGTAAAAAGACAAACATTGCAGTGGCTCGATTTAGTGAAACTGAATCTTTTGTGTCAGCATTGGTACCAAATGTCACCCCAGGGTTCAGTTTTAATATCAGGTAACCTGTGGGAGGAAGCTGAAATGCTTAGAGAAAACCAACTAAAGTGAAGGCTTGGTGTGCTAAATCATTTCATTTGTTTTTAAATCATTGTATGGTTTTTTGGGTCTGGTTGACCAAATGTTTCCAAAAGTGTCCCAGACGAAGCAAACTGCAGCAACTCCAAAACTTTGGAATAACCAGACACTCCATGCCAGACAGTCTTCTTGAAAAGAAAAAAATGTTTATATATATATATATATATATATATATATATATATATATATATATATATATATTAAAATAACTTTCTTTGATTTTATTCATCATATTTCAAATTAACACCATTATTTCTGTAAGTGTTATGTAAATAAGTAACAAACTCTACTTAAAATTTAAGCACAATTGTTATATCATGGTTCACCTTTAGCGGTGTCACTGTTTTGTAGACATTTTTATCTTCCACATTATAGGGTGTACTTAGTAAAAAATAAAAAATAATGCATGTTGTAATCCGGAGCACCTTGTGTCGCCAGTGGATTCATTCTGGTTGTGTTTACTGTTGTTGAAGCAACTGTAAAAATGTCAATCTGGTTTTGGATAAGCACATTTTTTTTTTTTATTAAAATGATTTAATATGTCTAAAGTTACAATCGCGGTATAAAGTGAGGAACATATTTCTGTATTCCACCTTTATAATACTGAGAAAATGGTAATGACCTTACAACTCTCTTTTATGTATTCATCACTCCTTCTACCTTCCTTTCCCTCATTTCCTACAGCAGCTTTAGTACGCTGTGTTCTCTGATCATCACACAACCTTAAATCACATCAAACGCCTCCACTTGTATGACCTCTGGAAATTAGCATGCGTCTTTTAGGAGATCTGCTCCATTTGCATTCCAGGGTTGGGTCTATCTGTTGGTGTAACCCCAATCTCCACCAATTTAAGACACGAGTCTTCACTGCAAGTTTCCTCTCATCTACAAAAACTGATTTTGACAAAAAAAAAAGATATAAAAACACTGCAAACACAAGACGCAGCAAACTGTAGGTCAAGTCTAATTATCCTGATTATGCACCTGCTTAAGTAAAAATCTGCACGCCACTGAAAGAACGAGAGCTCTTTTACTTTGAACGCAGAACTAAACACACAGAACTCCACCTGCATGAAAATCAACTAATTATCGTTTTGGAGCTACACAAATAAACCCAGTTAACTAGCATGAGTTTAAACTGTTGCTAAGGCTTTCTCAGCAGGGGGGTTTGCTTCAGGTAGAATCGTGCTGATTAGAAGCTCCACAGAAACCTCATGAGCTACTGGCTAATTACTGCAGCAGCTCCTCTATAGAAAGAAGTGAAACAGAAGATGTTTGTCAAAGCAGAAACTTTAAAGCTAATTTTAAGCAACTTCTTAAAGAATATGTAAACACGTTATTTTCCCCATGATTTAAATTAATTAGAAGAGATTTTTTTTCCTTTAGTAATGCTGAGTTTGGCATATATTTTCCTTTAACTTTCTCCGAAAAATGCAAACATGTTCTCTACTAATACACATATTGTGAAGAGCTTAGTTCTAATCCTTTAAATTCCAAAAGGTACCATAGAAGTGGACTGAAAGTGACTGTTTTCATGAAGGTACATGTTTTTCTTTAAATTTTAATCAACAGATCTTTGTCATTGAGACATATTTGTAATATATACGTTTGAAAGTGGTAAAGCCTCAATTTTTTTTGGTCTTTTAGTTGCTGCCTTTTTAAGGGTCGCCCAAAATGGCCATCCGTTCCCACCAAGTGCCTACATCCTATATCCTGTATCTCCAACCTCAGCATCCGTTTACCAGCATCATCACTTTCTCTTCTCCGAACACCTCCAAACCATCTTAATCTGTTTTCCTTGCATGTATCTCTAAAACATCTAACCTGAGTTTTTCATAAAGCATCATGTTTAGATTTACTGCTACTCCACATATTTTCCCTCTTTGGATTGAATCTGTGATGTTGTATTAAAGTCAGAAGAGTCAGCTGCAGAGGCGGAGCTAAGAGGTAAGAGGGAGGCAAAGGACTTTGGAAGGGTGACAAAGGTAGTGATTGGTACTTTGACTCTTTCTCGGGTTTCCTTCGATTCGACTTTTTTGACTCTCGACTGTTTACAAAAGATGTTTTGCAGACCTTTATTTTACCATAACTTTGCAATATATAACATGTCATGAGACTCTGCTCTGCTGCTTTGTTTGTATTGTTCTATTGTTTTATCTCCATTTTTATCTGGTGTTTTTAGGCTTTTAATTAACTTATTTCCCTTTTTTTTCTTAAAGTCTACTTTTAATTGTAAATGTTTTTTTAATATCTTAACTGTTGTTTTTATTGTTCTTTGGACTTTTAATGTACAGCACCTTGTTTGGCCAATGGTCATTTGAGGGCGCTATATAAATGAATAAAACTTAAACTTATCATTTTTGTATGTTTAAAAATGCTTGAATGTGTAGTGCATTCAGGGGGAGCCTTAGAATTGCATTTTTTTTGCAATAACCATTCTTTTATTTACCATTTTAATCCATTTTTAGCATGTTAGTTTTGTTATGATTACTTTTTATTACTTAACCTTTCTATTTATTGGTTTAAATAATTAAACGACGCAGCATATAACACACGTTTTTCTTTTTTCTGCTTCTCTTCATTTATAAATTGTAATTGTTTTTTTTATTTTTTTTATGTAAATAAATGAAATATAGATCTAATAAATAAATAAATACCAAAAGTTTTTCATTTAACAAATTTAACAGTTTGAAGACTTGCTGCCCCACATTATCCCGAGAAGAAAAAATAAGAATACAATTTGAGGATCTTTTTCATTATCGTCTCAAGAAAAATATCATAAAATTAAGGAGACCCGGAGGAGGCTGCCTCCCCACGCCGCAGCAGCTCTATGTCTGCCCGCCACTCAGCCTCAGGCTGACGTAGTGAGCGTGATGGCTCCAGCTCCACGAGCAACAGGCAGGTGACCGCCTTCCCCCAACGGGGAAACTGCAGATTAATAAAATTGATGGAATCTCAGGATGAGAACACTTGGATTGATCCGCTGTGTGCTCCACCGGATGATCGAGTCACTGAACGCATCATGTGCCAAAAACTAGTCCCTGATTGGTTGATGCGACCAATGTTCTGATATTTCAGCATGCGCTGCTCAAATCGCGCTGCTGCCAGACCAACGTTCTGCGTGCGGCGCTTAAATCGCATCACAGGATCGCATCTATAGCACATACATTAGGTGTGAACCAGAAGGAAAAAAAAATATGTAAAGAATCAACTCCCATCATTTGAGAGTCGACTCTTTCAACTCCCTACCAGGGAACGATTCTTAGAATTGATGCTTTCAAACAGGACCCTTCACTAGTGGAAGGCCATTACAAATAAAATGGCAAAAAATAAAATTTTCTATCAATTTTAATATTTTAGTTTATTCCAAAACATTGCTTTTCTTATTTTTCCATTATTTTAAGAAGTTCGTATTGATACATTTTTGACAATATTGATTCAAAAAAATATTTTTGACGGGGGCAGCTGCCACCCTGAACCCCCCCGGTAGCTCCGCCCATGGTCACCCGCCTAAAAAGGATCACTAAACAATATACTGCTTATTATGAATACATTATGTTATAAAATAATAATATAATAAATGGAAACGACAAGAAGCAGATCTGGCAAACATTGATTTTTTTTTCTTTTAATTACACAAGGCTGAAAACCTAAACCTGAAAGTGACAACAAAATGAAACATCAAGGAACTGAAATTAGACCAAAGAGAACAAAAAGACGAGGGATTTGACTAAAAGCACAGGCTTAGATTCACTGAGGTCTGAGGAATAAAGCAGCTGTGGTGATTAGCTACAAAACCCAGAGTGATCTAAAGAGGCCGAGCTTCACCTCAGTAACTGAACAAGATCATAGTGTTCCACAAAACATAGAAGACTTAACAACCGAAGGCTAAAAATAACACAAAACCCAATAGAAATGGTTGATATTTGTGGAAATATCCTTGTGTTTCATAAAACATACCTAAACATGTGCATATCAGTGTAAGTCTATTATGAATGGAGTTATGATTATTTCAGCTTTTGCTGACTTTTATTGCTCAGTGACTCCCTCTGTGTTCTTAAATTATCAATCTGCTCATTATTTGCTTCCCACCCATGTCATGGCAGGTGAATAATGCAATGCTTGTAAACAAAGCCGAACAATTTACCTCCTATAAGAAGAGTTGATGAGTGACTGTGACTTCCTGCCAGAGACGGAGAGCGCCTGGAATGCAGACGACAAAGATGTCACATCGGGCTCGTTCATACGTTAGCCGCTTTTCTCTGAGCTGACACCGAAAAACAACTTTGAGATTCGTTTGGTGTTGAAACTATGTTTTACATTTACATTTCTATATTTTATGCAGCGGTGAATACAAATTAGAATTATAAGAGAATAATCCGTCTATGTCAGGATTTAAATCCTATTTTTGTTTGCTGTTATATTTTTAACTAAAAGAAATCCATTTGACGGATACAGTTAAAATGTGTATGAATGATTCACAGTGAGTGTGCATACAATATATTTAGACCTGAAAGCTTCTTCTTTCACATTGATGGAAGCTGCCGCCATGAAGGAAAGCAATATTTGTGGGAACTTGTTTGACAGCGTGAATCAATCTTGTTTTGTCAGATAGAATTGATCTAGTGAGGCCATGTGAACACTCTTCCAAGGTCAGTGTGTTTTCATCTTAATGGACCAAAACAGAAAATCCTATTACCATTGTGGAGTTTAAATTATAAAGTACATTCAGGCGGTCTTGTGGGTCAGCAGTAGGAGTGCATGAAAACAGGCTAAAAGGCTGTTATTGCAGCGTTTACCTGTTTCTTAAAGTTGCTCCCGAAAAGGCTAAAATTTGGTAAAACACTTTAATCTTTGCCAAAA
>NC_050514.1:28498476-28502876 GCF_002922805.2 Oryzias melastigma | reverse complement strand
AAAAAGAAAATGTGTCTGTTCTGACTTTGACTGTTGCTTCATCTGTATACCCAGGGGTACAATGCTGGAGGCAGGAGGATAATGCATCTGCTAAAGCTGCATCTGCTGAGATGACAAACCAAGAGATGAATGGTCCAGAAGTTTCAGCTCTGCTCGTTTCCATCTTGTTAATATGCCTCTGAGAGTCGTACTGTAGTCGGGAAAGTGACTGTAGGCTGATCTCCAGAGAGCTGAGCAAGATAAACACAGCTGTAGAAGGCTCTGACAACCTTCAGAGACACGAATAACCTTATATTAGGCAAAGGACGAGCTATTTTTGTAATCTT
This sequence comes from Oryzias melastigma, assembly GCF_002922805.2. Lineage (NCBI taxonomy): Eukaryota > Metazoa > Chordata > Actinopteri > Beloniformes > Adrianichthyidae > Oryzias > Oryzias melastigma. Next base: position 28,502,550 of record NC_050514.1, on the reverse strand, counting down.
TTTGCAAAGATAGAACTAGTGAAAGCAGTCTTAACCCTTCTCTTCTTAATGGGGACATTCTGGAATTTTCCTCATTGTGGGAGGAATTAAATTAAGCTTTTAGATTCCTAATACATTGGTCAAACCCAAAATAATTTGATCTCAGGGATTACGAGGTGGATATAAATCTCAAAGGGTCAAGAAAAGGTTATTTGGGTGACTTCACAGCACTGAATACGTTTATATCAGAGCTGGGCAAAAAGCAAATAAAAACGTAAATATGTGTTTCTTAAAATAAATAAATAAATACAAAAATGTCAACATCTTTTAAAAAGTGACATAATCACAAAGACAAGCATTAGATATCATTAGCGATATCATTAGAGTTCAGTCATCCACACATTGCTGTAATATGGTTGTGTGTCCTTCCCTCTTATGTGATTTGATAAACATCTTGATCTATGAAATTGATAAATTAATAACTCTACTAAATTTATACCTACATAGATGCAATCTACATATTTATTTTTCATTTAGCATTTAAAACTAGAACGGAAAATGTATTTTACATAGTCTAAAGGGAAAAAGAAAAATCCAAGGTGAAAAAAAAAACAGTTATCTGGTGAGCACCAGTTTGTCAGGCTTGGTGTGCGGACACAAAGGCAGGACAGCTGGCAGTTCCAAAACTGAGTCTTTAATAACAACAACAACAAAAAAACAAGGAAGAGCAAAAAGCTGAAAAACTGAACCAGAGTTACTAAGGCAAAGTCCAACAAAACTCAAGGCCAAAAACTAAACCCAGGATCAACAACTTGGCAAGAAAGACGAGAGGCTGGTGCGTGTGTGACAAAACAAACCTGCAGGAAAGTGAGTGGAGGAAGCCCTTAGAGAAAAGGGAGGGAAAAGAATAAGACACAGGTGAAACCCTTTAAGGAGGAAAACATGACAGTTAGTAACAGATTTCTTTAACTTAGATTTTTTTTTTTTTTACTTCGATGGCCCCTAAAGCGACAAACTAAAACACTATTTTTATTTATTTATTTTTTTACTTGTGCTTTTTATGTCAGAGGCTAACACGGTTAGCATTAGTCTAGCATTCAGTTAGCACTTAATGCTAACCATAGAGTGGCAGGCTGCGATAGAGTGCTCAACTTCTGATTGGAAGATCACAGATCCGGTTCCGCCTTATGTGTTGAAGTGTCCTAAGGCAAGACACTGAACCCCACGTATCTCCTGGTGGTAAGAGGGTGGCACCAGTGTTCGGCAGCTGAGCCGCCATCGGTGTTTGAACGGGACAGTAGAGCACTTTGGGTCTTCTAAGAAGGTAGGAACGTTCTATATAAGTAAACACAGTTTACATAAACAGTTAAAACCTGGCATTTCGCGTATTTTTGACTGTTTTTTTTTCTTTGTGGTTAAATAAAAGTGAGTCATTTTAATTTATTCAAGCATTACTTTAAGGGCTGTGGAAAAATGGTTAGCATATGTTTAGTGAACACAACACACATCCTCACTGTGGTTCACCTTCAGCCAGTTGTTACTGACCTGACTTCATAGAAGCTTTAGACTGGACGTCTTTTAGTTTGCCTGACATCAGCAGTCAGGGGAGACACGTCACTGAAAAAAAACCTTTTTAAAATGAAAAATAAAAATCAAATGTAAATTTTCAGACATGTCTATTGAATGATTACCTTTTTCTCTTTAGGTTTTCATTGTTTCTTTGTTAAAAAAAAGAGAGAATTTACAAAGTTATTGTTCAAATACACAAGACAGCAGCAGGTGAGGCAGCGGCAGCCCATACCAACGCTGCACCGACCACACTGACTGGAAGTGCAGAGGATGCATGTGCTTTACCAATTCTGCCTTTTTTTTATCGTAAAATATACATTATTTATAATTACCTAATTACCTTTTTTTTCTTACCAACCACATACTCTCAAAAAGGGCTTTAGAACCACACTAGGTGAGCCCCGCAGAACGCCTGACTCAAGGTAGAGGGTGCTGGTGAGCCTGGAGAATGTGACACCACGGCTAAAGAATAATAGAATTAGTGGGAGCACTTTACATCCAGCCGTCCAGGTATTCTTTAATACTGTTTTGTGTCATTTTCTAAATTGAGAATTACATGATTAAACTCAGAAACTTGTTTGGACACGTCACTGGCAGTGATCTCCATTGAGGTAGAGAGACTTTTAAAAATGAAGAAAGAAAGGAAAGACTTCTAAAAACAGGTTATTCATGTGTCTTTTCAGAAGGAGCAGCGCACAGACTCATTTATAAGCGAAAGTAAGTCAATAGCAACAATTTGGGTGATATTTTTTTTAGGCTAGACTTTGTAAACCGAAGAAAAATACTGAAATGAAAAAAAACACACACACTAACTGTTATCAATAAAATGTTGAATAAACTGCTCTTCAGGGTTCATATGTTTGTATATCTGACATCAGTACCATCTTAAAGTTCTTGTATTGCAACTTTCTCAAAGTCTTCCTCCATATTCTGATGAATAACTTAAGCCAAAGTTGTATTAGAAATCAAAAAAGACAAATGATGTAAGAAGTTTTAGAGAATAACTCATATAATTGTTTACAGCTTTCAGACAGATGTTTGATTTTCAGTTTCCACTAAACTATCTGAACTGAAGGACAACTGCAAACCATGAGTTTGTCTTATAGTGTTCAAAAGTTGGTCCAATACTTAGCGACGAAGTAATTATGGCTGATATTTGGTTCTGCAGCAATGAAAAATTAGGCTTATTGCCATTTTAAATGCAATTTAATTAAACGGCAGACTCTGCAGCTTTTTTTTTCTGGTAAATTAATTGCAGGGCCTTCACCCACAGTAGGTGGCCAGACCAAAGCCTTGGAGCCAAATTGGACTTTTCATTGTGTGCATGGCTGCCTCTGCTGTGAGACAAGCAGGGCTTAAATAATCACCTTTAATGTAACCTTCTAACCCTCTGATTTATTCACGTTTTTCCATGGCAGAAGAAATTACACTTTTTCTTTTTTTTTAGGATGTCCAAATTTGTTTGATTCTGACAAAAATGGAAATGTTGTCTTTTGAAGCCCATTTGGCCTGTAGTGGTGAAATATCTGAGAGAAGATTACCCACAAAAACCTCACCTCTGTGAGCACCTTGATGGCGCAAGTGACGCAACTCATAAGTGCTTTACTGTAACTACGGGGAAAAATCCAGGAAGGCCGATTGCAGCTGACAGACAGGTGTAAGGAAATTGTAAAAATATATTTATATAATGTTGTGATCAAAGAAAAAAGCAGCGACTGAGCTTCCACAGTTAAACTAGTTGTACTGGTCACAACAGGGGAGTTGAATGTGTGCTAAAGTGTGAAGGCAGAGGAAGTCTATCACTCTGGTCCTGGAAAGAGGAGAGCTGTTGGGCTGGAAGGAGTCGACTCTGAAGGACCGGCAGCTCTCAAATGGAAAGTTGCATCTCAAAAGCAGCGGGGTTGAGTAAAGATGGGTTGCAGGAGCCTCACGAATCAATCCTGCACACCTTTGTAAGAGAAAAGTGGAGCGCAGAACTACAGCTGCAAAAAATAAATAAGTCAATAATTCACAAAGTGGTTCATAAAAGTTAAAATACAAAACAAATCAAATAAAACTTTACATATTAGATAAAAAAATATTAAATATAAATGACAGATAGTAACCCAAAAGGTAAAATAAATTTAGAATATCAGCTAAATTAAAGAACAGAGATGCCCCAATAAACTTAATATAAAAAAGTATCAATAAAAAACTAAAAAGTAAATCTAAAATCAACTTGTGACTCACTTTGCTCATGACTGTTCATTAATCATTTTACACTACCTTACAGCGACTGAAAAAAAGTTTCCTAATTAAATGAAATACACAAATAACCTCAAGCTTTCTTAAAAACTCACTCATGTTCGGATAATGGAGGTCGCATATTAAGAAAATTAAGCTCAAAATTGCTTTTTGGAGTGTTTCTTTATTCAAATTATTGTGAATCAGTAGAAGATTAAAAAAAACTAGATTTGCAATTCCTGAAGAAATTGCGTCTGATTGCTGAAAGCAATAGCGCTTTGAAGCATTTTACAGCCGCAAGTG
>NC_050514.1:28462317-28496492 GCF_002922805.2 Oryzias melastigma | reverse complement strand
ATGCATTGAATGCATTCACACAATAATAATAATAAGGAAGAGAAACAGAAACACAATAGTGTGAATGCATTGAATGCATTCACACAATTCTATCTATTTATTTTTGTTGTTTTTTAGATGAAAAATGTATAGAAAAAAAGGTTGATTTAAAAAAAAAACCTTTAATCTGTCAAAAACGTATGAGATTTTATATAGAAATGTACATTTCCACTAATATATGATAGAAAAAGTTGTAGTGAGTAAATAGATTAATTAGCAAATCAGTTTGTGATGGAAAAATATTGCTTAAATGTTTTCAGCCTGATCCCAGAGTTAACAGAGTGTGTAAATCTTAATTCAGATCCTCCTTTCTCAGAAGAGTTTCTCGGATTCGGGAGCTAATATCAGCGGATATCACAGAGCATTTTTCACAGAGGTGTTGTTCCAGATCTTACCTGCGTCACACCATCTGTCAGGGAGGCTCTCATTATACAGTTTCACAGCTTTGTTTGGATGCTTGTTCGCATGTTCATTTGGATTCTCTGAATAGTCCAGCCACATCTTTGAAAGGTAAACAATTAAAAAAAAAGGGAAAAAATACATCGTAATTATATTTTTTTAAGAAAATCATCTGAAATAACAGTAATATCATCCTGGCTGATACAAATGTATCTTTTGTGGAAAAAAAAAGTTTAAACTTGAATATCTCCTAACCACTACAAGCTATAAAATGAACTCATTTTGGTATATAAAGGACATTTGGGGATTTTTAATGTTATTAAATGTGAATTTATGGGGTTTTGGGAATTGAAGTTTGTATAATTTTGAATGAAACAAATGTTCTCTGGCAGTCAGGTGGTTATTCGATGACAAAAATGGTGCAAGAATTATGCAGAAAATTTCAACTATTTCCATGTCAGTTTCAAGATTTTTGTCTTTTAGTTTAACTCATTGTTAGCTTTTGTGATTAATTCCAGAGCCTGGTTGATTCTTGTGAAACTGCTTTGTCTTTTTTAGTGTGTAGTTAGGCCACAGCAGCCGGTTATGATCGGTTATGATGGCCTTCATGGATATAAACGACTCTATTTTTGTCTTCTTGTTTGCCAAGTCCTCATGGCCGTTTTATTGCTGCCTCTGTTCCCATCTCTTTGATGATAATGAGTCTTAGGTAAGTTTGGAGATTGCTAATGTTTCATTAAATTAAATTGAATTTATTTTTATTTTTATATCCCAATATCATGATGCAATGATCTTAATGGGATTACCAGTAACTGTACAAAGACATAAAATCATTTATAAAATATAAACAGTAGCTGGTTGCTTAACTAAACTAAGTTAACCTGACGTTCATGCTATTTTCTGGTTTGTGTTTTAGTTAATACATAATTAAAATTTCTGATTTTATGAATTTTTTTATTTAATTTAATTACATATTTATTATAAGTGTTTTTTACTTAGTATTTTTAGTGTTATTCAATAATTATCTGCTGTTTTTATTAGAGCTATGTTAACGAGGTAATTTACTCTCACTGGGATCAATAAAGTTCTATTCTATTCTAATCTATATTTTGAAATTCATTCCTGCTTGTCTGTTCTTTTAAAACTAATATTTATGACATTTTTTTAAATTTGTTTTACTCCTTTCAAATTTTGACCAAAAGTTATTTTTACTCGACCAGCTGCTGGAACGAACAGAGGAAAATTCCACATAAGACAAAGTACAGGAGACATAATTAAGACAAAAAAAAAATCCAAACCCCTATTTACCTTCGGATAATAAGTGGTGGTTATTCAAACCCCTCTCAATAATCAATAGAGAAGTCATTATGGTCTATTACAGTAATCAAACATGTCCTGTAATTGCAGACCAGCTTTCTGCATGTTTTTGCTGCAGTGTATGAAAATATAGAAGAGGTCAGTACATGATTTTTGCTGTAGAATGTCTCGCATGGGGTTTTTAAAGCGCTGTTCATGTCTTTGCCATAAAATGATAATGAATGAGATCATTTTCTGCATCAGTGCAGATTGCTAAATTAATGATGATGAAGGAGAAGTGCGCTCTGGCTTTTGTATTCAGTTGATTTTATGTCTAATCTTGTTGAGCAACTGAGTTGATAAAAAAACATGAGATAAATCTCATTTATGTGCGGAGGGGGAATTAGGGGTAGAAGTTAATTGTGGATATATTCACACAGAGAAGCCTTTTGTTCTCAGCTGTGTGCTGTGACAACTGGTAATGCAGTTTGCAGTAACATTCCATTACCACCAAATAATTGCTTGTACTGACAGATATAGTACGAGATTAGCATATTAATGCCATTTAGCCGAATCATTTATGCAGAAGATAGACTTCAGTCATTCTAATTTGGTGACAGATTTGAGGTATTTTTAGATAGAAACTATTATATTTGGATAAATGGACAACAGATAAGAATGTGAAGCATTTTAGTTGCTTCTTTTTCAAACTTTTGCTTACTTTTGTTTGTAAGGTTGGAGACTCTGATTGGCCTAAAGCAGCCTGAGGCTCTTTTTTTCAAACTTTATTGAATACAAACAGATTTACAAAACAATTAGACAAATGCATCCAGAAAAAAAGGCATAAATGATAATATTCCAACATCCTGAGGCTCTTTTGATCCTCCACTGTGACTCTCTGATTCAGGAAAAAAAAATATTTTTTTATTTTAAATAGTAACTAAGGTAAAAAATAAGTAGTAAAATGAAAAGAGTTAACTTTATTCTGTCCTTTCAGAAACAGTTGAAGGACAGTGTTACTCATGACTGAACACCCACAATGTTCCAACAATCCATAAAGCGCTTCATAGTTTAACAGTCGAGCTACAACAGTTTGATTAAAAAACTCAATCTGAGACTAGTAAGCACAACCAAAATGTATATATATCTATGTGTACTGTATATATAGGGGTTATTATGCAGAGTTTCTATTTTTGAACAAACTGAAATATTTTAGGTGACTCTTTAAGGTTAAAAACAATACAGTAACAATCACTCAATTAGCTCTGATTTAATTATTTCATTTTGGTTTGGTGGATTTGTTTTTTTCTGGGAGAAATGCACAACAAACTGAAAAATAAACTGTTTTTTACCCATATTATCTCTTTTTTTTGGCTGCATTAATATATGTGACACAGGAAGTATTTTATTTTGAAGGGAAGTTAGAAGAACTTTTGTCAAAAGTTATATCATATTTTGAAAAAATGCAACTTTTTATGAATGTTTTTATGCTGAAAAAGTTCATTTATATGTATCATCATTGGAAAATAATATAAATATAAAAAAGTCTCTAAAGAGTGGCCTAAAGTCAAAAGCACTTCTGTTCATTTCTGTGACGTTTTTGACACTTAAACAGTAAAACACGAACAAGCACATTAGGTCTCTTAAATATCGTTTCACTGTTGGAAACCAGATTCCATTCTGGATGTTGAGATACCAGTGAGCTGAATATCTGCTGAAAACCTGAATGAGCAGCAATGGTTGCAGAAACCAACCTCTGGAGAGGAGATGTCAGATCCTCTACCAGTTCAGAAATTGACCCTTTGGGACATGCGACTTGCTCCGACTGCTAACTAAACTCTGCAGGTTTTGTCTGTGTTGCAGGTTGTTGTCATGTATTTTGGTGTTGGACAGCTGGAAATGTTACAGGCTAATGTGGAAATGCACTGCAGCACTACTTAGTTATTGTCTGAAACCAGCAACATCCAGGAGCATAAGGAGACATTTAGTGATGTATAAGTTGAGAGGCAATAATGGTGCAGAGGTGGAGCGGTCAACCTCAGGTTTAGTTCCCGTCTTGGCCACCCATGTGGCTTTAGTTAATATTTGCGATATTTAATGAATCAACTGTGACATAAGTGTGTTTTGTTTTATCAATGCAATTCATTATTTCTGTAATTACTTTGGAATATTTGTGTGTTTTGTCTTGTATTTTTCACAATATATGCCTCAAATAAACCAAATCAATCAATCCATCAAAAATAGTAAATTACTTTGGGTCTTCTACGTACAGTTCTATTTAAATATATGCCATTTACATCATAAATTGTCAGTTGTTTTGAAAATTATATAACCACATCAGATTTCTCAATGATGAACATGTTGGCTCATATTCAACAAGAACATAAGAAACTACTTTATCCTAATATTTTGACTTTTAGTGTCTTTTAATGACAGTGGGAGGAGCTTCTGCCAAATGTTTTTAGCCTGATCAGGACCTCTGATCACATGTGTACTTTGACTTAACAGTAAAATAGGCCACCCCTGCAGTGTAAATGGCATTAAACCTAGCTTAATAAGTATCACAGAAAAGTAATATTTCTGTTTACAAATATGACAAAAAAATATTTTCTGATCAAACTCTACTTGGCTTTAGTTAACAATCTCAATGTTTAATGACACTAATGTGACCTAAGTGTGTAATGTTTGCATCAGTGCAAAAAATCTCTTTATGATTGGGAGTAATTACACCCTTATTTTTTTTCTTACAATTTCATTGTTTTTAATTAATGCATTAAATTAGTTTACCATATCTTTGTGGTTATTTGTTGCAATCAAGACAATTAATGCTTGAAATAAAAAAATAAATCAAATCAACATCAGCAAGAAATAAAGACAAAACTGGTATTTTATGAACACTCTGGGTATGATGTTACAGAATATTTCAGACTTTTGTCTTAAAAATTCAGATTATACCCATTAACATTAAATTAACAATACTGAGTGATCCACAGAAAGAGAAAGATTTAAAACATAAAAAATGTTGACGTTTTCATAAAACACTTGTTTTCCAACATTTTAAAAATCTTTTAAAAAGGAAACATGTTTTCCAAAATACACCGTAAGCCATGCAACAGAAGCATCCTCCAACCTTTAAAAAAATGTTGTTGTAATTAAATAGCTAACAAAGATGTTATTTATACATACAAAAAATTGTGAAATACACATTGCTGCATTGCCCTGCACAGATTTTAACACTGTTACCTTAACTCCGCCCTAATTATGTAAGAATCGTCACTTCCATTTATGTATATTTTAGAGCATTTAAGAAGTTTAACGCAAATTGCTGCAATTTATTTTTATTAAAAGTGTATGATGAAGGTGTAAATTTGTCAGAGCTTCATTCATTTACAGCAGTTTTCAGACTCTGTAAACCTCCTAACTAACTTAATCTTCACTGTTTGTGCACTATAGACAGAGAGCAGACATCATTAATATTTATTTATACATTTCAAATGCAGTTTATGTTATCTTGGGAACTATAGTTTTTTCGTAGTTCAAAGCTGTCAGAGACAGTTGGAAATGACTTTGAAGCACATCCGCCTCCTCCGAACCTTTTGGTTTGATCCCAAAACTCTGACGCCGAGTTTGTTTCTGGAAGGCAGCGTACTGTAAAGTAGATGTTGGGAAGTGATCCTTGTACTTATGGGCTCAGGATAAAAAACGGATTGCAAATGTTACGCAGCCTAACTTATCTGGCCTCCCACTCGCATCATTACCAGATTGTATTGCTGAGGACACTCGTTGCCCAGAAGTGCAACGCCACACTGATCAAACAGTTAACATGCCCTCGCTGGCTACAAACGAATGCACTGTAGTAAAGTGCCCTGGCATGTCACAAATCAAAAGAAAGCCATGACTTGTTATCTTGTTGCAGCTTTTCTCCAGCCTTTTCTGGCAAGCCGTATCTCGGGCTTTGAAGTCGGAGCCACTGGCAATGTCTCGAGTGCTGCTGCCATCAAGTGAGCGGCTCTTCATTAAATCACTGAGCTAATTATGGGAATCCCAAAGTCCTTGGTGTTGGGCAATGGGGCAAAGAACAATGCGTGTGACACAAATGCCCCCAAAATTCACAGAGTCATGGAATTCAGGTCCCAGCAGACCCAAACTCTCCATATCTAACTAGCTGCTATAATTTAAGTGCTAAAACGAGAAAGCCAATATTTCTTTTTATATATTATTGTCACATAATGACATTGAAATCATATAACAGGAAGGATTCAATTTGATTCTTTTCAAGGCTGCAGATTTCTGACTTTAAGTTTGCAAATCTGCAGCAATGGATTGTGGGGCAGATGTCATCCGTGCCTTTCATCCTCTCAGTTCCCTCGTCACCTACACACCTGCTCTATTTATAACCTGTAACCATAACAACAGGTCTTTTCTCTTTGGCAAACAAGAAGAATTTCTGTCACGTTGTCTCAGATGAAAAAAAAAAAAAAAAATCTCGCATTCTCAAACTTTCATCTGAACTGTCAAAGCCGACGTTAGTAACACAGCATGCTAAAGGCAATTTCTGCAGCAGGGATAATCTTTATTAGAGAACATCCCAATACAATTATTGCCTTTGGTGTGTGGATGTGGAGTGTGGGATGAACACAACTTTGGAGTCAGTTTGGATGTATTTATTGTCACACTTTGGATGGAAAATTTGCATTTTAAGAACGTTTTCAACAAACAGCCCTGGAGTTAAAATAATAATAAAAAAAAAAGATTCAAAACCCTTTGCAAATGAGGCAGCATAGCAGTTATTAGTCAGAGTTTGAAAACTGCGTGTTTTGTTTTTGTGCATCTCCAGTTTACCCTCTCAGGAACCAAGGGTTGCAGACATTTAGCTGATGAGAGGTGAAGCCATTGTTTGACATCTTGCTGCTCCCACCAACCCAGAACCTTTAGTGAAAACTAATTGATCCCAAAGGGACCAATCCTGAAGTCACACTTAAATGAGTCGGAGCAAAGTGCATTGTGGGATATGTTTCTAAATGTATTTTCAATGTCTAATGTTTGGTGCATCCTCGTCACAGATCCCAGATCAGCTCTGCAACATGGACTTCTGGCTGAGGGAGGGGACGGGTGATTAATCCCTGCAGTCAGAGAGGAAACCAAACTGTTTACTCCAAATAGCACTGATGGGAAATAAATCAACAACGCAATTTGTCTGGTGGTGCAGGGGGGGCGGGGGATTAAAAATGATTATCGAAATCTCATTATTTCAGAAAGTGCTCTGACCTTGTTTGTAATGTAATTTAGAGAGCTTTAGAAGATTATGAGGAGATGAGTCACTTTCTACTTTTTATATTAAGGAAGACATTGAAGTGGAGGTTGACAACAACAATGCTGCTCTGGAAACAGTGACTCAGTCTGTTTCAATGCCGTTCTAAGGTTGAACAGTGAGATGGCATAACTGTCCTTAAAGAAATTAAATTCTCTGGTGTTCTAAGGGTATGAATGTACTAAAGACAAAAATTATAACATAAGTCACAACAAAGTAACTCATGTATAAAAATATCCACAAATAGATTGAGAGGAAGTAGAAGGTAGAATAATCAAAAGATCTTCTTAACATCAGTATTTAGACAAATCTTTTGTCAGGACTGTTATTCTTGTGTATCTGATGTGTGTAATTTACACCAGTGTGCAGTGTAGACCATTCCATTCCTACGGTGGCCCTGAAGTTCAAATCCCATTAACAAATCTTACCACACAAGAATATTTTAAAGATCACAACAACAATTCAAAACATATAATAATGAAACAGCATTACATTTTGGAAAATTAAACTAAATTCCAGAAATCAAAACGTAAAAAATGACAACAACAAAATATTAAGAAAACAAGAATAATTTCCAGAAAATCAAAGAAATATTAGAAAAAAACAATGCGAAACTGTTATGGGATTTCAGCGATTGGATGATGATGTCCACTTTCGCTTCATATCAAATAACTTTCAATTGAAATGATGGATTAATTTAGTCACATTTGTTTAGAAATACATTAATAATCTTTAAATTTCAGGGCTGCACGGTGGCGCAGTGGTTAGCGCTCTCGCCTCACAGCGAGAAGGCCCCGGTTCGACTCCCGGCTGGGACCTTTCTGTGTGGAGTTTGCATGTTCTCCCTGTGCATGCGTGGGTTTTCACCGGGGACTCCGGCTTCCTCCCACCGTCCAAAAACATGCCTCATAGGTTAATTGGTGACTCTAAATTGCCCCTAGGTGTGAATGTGAGAGTGAATGGGTGTGATTGAGGCCCTGTGACAGACTGGCGACCTGTCCAGGGTGTACCCCGCCTTCGCCCATCAGCAGCCGGGTTAGGCTCCGGCACCCCCGCGACCCCGAAAGGGATGAAGCGGTCTGGAAGATGAATGAATGAATCTTTAAATTTTGAAATTATAATGAGATTAATACCATCAAGTGTTTACATGGATTCATAAACAGACGCTCAACAATTGTTCTGCCTCTCCTGGAGGGTGTTTTTTATTTTGGCCACTAGGTGGCGAGGGCGCTGTAGGATTACACCTTATTCAAGAAGAAGAAGAAAGTATGAGCAAAAAAATGGCACTTTTAGACGACAAATGATAACTTAAAAAATATTTCCGTTAAAGAGTTTGTAAAATTCATGTCTGTGAGTTTATAAAGATGTTCATTTAGTCAGTGATGTATGTTCAGGTCAATCAGGCGTTAGCATTAGCCGTCCTATGGGAAATCCCATTATACGTTAGCATCAAGCTAGCAGACTTTATGTGTTAGATCGATCTCTACTTTTATGGATCGATTATTGATCTATTAAGCTTAGGTTGATTCAGATTGAAAAATCAAATCTTAATCTTATGTTAAGAAATGTTAATCCTTTTTGTTGTTTTTTTGTTCATGAATTTAAATCAAATCATTTTCAAAAAGACAAATTGCTTTTAGATTTCACAACTTGGCGATCATTTGTCAGTCAGATGGCTGAGCTGAATCTTAGCACAAATTCAATTAGACATAAAAAAACAACAAACGCATCCACTTCAATATAGTATGCAAACCATGACTTGTATAAAACTACAGGCTTTGTTTGACTGGATGTTTTACATTTTTTCCGAATGGGGGCTGACTTGATTTTTATTTAAAGAACTGCTCATTGGTACACGCTGGCTCTCCTTACTATGGTTTAAATTAGACTGGAGGAAGTGAAAGTGTTGCCCCTTGACTCTAAACAAATGAGTTGGTAGCTCGAGTTAATGGGATCAGTAAGGAATAAAGGGCAGATTCTGGTTCTTGATTCGGACCATGTTTGATCATTAGTTTTGGATGGAAAACTATTAGACAAAATGACTTTACTCCGTAAAGGAAAACCATTTTTGAGGAAACAAATTGTAACTGGGATGATGCTGCAGATGGAAAACATGACGAGTCAGTTTTCTGAAGATGGAGAGTAATTCTGGCAGGATATCACAGGTATGACAGTATTACTGTTGGATATGGAATTTGACATACTGTATCTTGTTTCTGAGACGCTGTGAGCCATTGGTGACCTCATCCTCAACACAGGAGATTGAACTAATGTCTCAGATGAAATTGAAGCTCTTTTGAATAGGCTGGAACTTTTGTAAACCAGGGATTTACACAAAGCTCAAGTCTGAGACTACACAAGAACACAGCCAATCTCTATTTTTAATGTTTAATTTTTCATTTTTGTATTATTTTATTACTGCTGCAGATAGTTTGATGTTTTCCAAAGCATGGTTGGGAATATTTGAGTTAAATAAATANNNNAAAAAAAAAAAAAAAAAAACAACTTAAAGTTGCTCCAAGTACTGGATAACTTTTGAGGATAACATAAGGATGTGGTTGTGTTAGTGGTCAATCTTATTCCTGTACTGAACTCTACAAAAGAACTTTATGAAAAAGTCTAGAATTAATAATGAATAAATAATGTATAGAATAAGTTATGACATCAACCTGGACATGATGTGGACTGAAAACTATCACCTTAAATAGACTTGGATCTGTTTATCTAAAAGAGAAAGGCTGCAAATAATTAAATGACAGGTGAGACAGTGACTGCAAGAAAACACAAAACATAATAAGAGAACAAGATATACAAAAAATAAAAATAAATAAAACTGAAAGGAAAAAAACTAATGGACACAATCCTCAAAGTTTCCTTTTCAAAAACATTTTGATCAGTCATGGCAGAAACTTATACATCCGTATTTGTACATTTCTGAATAAGTAATGCAATTTTGTGACAGTGCATAAAAATTGTAAGTTGTTTTGGTGTCAGATCAAACATCAGGTACACGATGTAGTTTGGGTGAGGGAGAAAAGGGAACACATTTGATATCTTTTTTTCGTCAATGTGCTGTATGAAGTGGAAAAACGAAACATTTTTTGATTAAGAGATTCATTTCTTTTTGTTCATTTACTAACTCAAGTCACTTTTGGTGTCTAGGTTGCTGTCACTTTAGTCCCATGGATTCTGTTTGGTTTGTTTTTTCACTCCGTGCTTTCAGTGGCAAACCAAAGACTGAAGCGGACCAGATTGCCTGAAAAAAATCCTGCAATTTGAAATGCTGCACAGTTGGGCGCGGGATTACCAGAACAAGATGGGGGAAACAAAGCATAAAGAAGAAAACCAGTTTAGTCTCAGAAATCCTTTGATTATAACATGGGTTTGGCCCGCCAAAGATTATCTTTTGTTACAGTGTTTTCCAATACTCATAAAATACATGCTTATGCTGTTAACTTCCTTCCCTTTACTTGAGCACCTTGGGTTCACTCTCAAAGGATCTGAGACCCTCGTTCAAAGTCAATCAGGGTTTACCTGATCTTCCTGCACCTGAAGTTTATCAGGTGAGCTTTCATACTCGCTAGATCATGTGTCAAAACCTGAGGGCCGAATCCGGCCCTCCGAGTAATTATATCCGGCCCTCCAGATCATTTTATTTAATTGTTATTAATGGACTGATGTTATTGTGCGCTTTTTTCTAACTTGTATAATTTAAATAAAATATATTTTTATAGAGAGTAACATATTTATAGTGATTTAAGGTTTAAATTAATTTATTCTGGAATAATATTCCTGCCTGTTTTTATTATTCATAATTATGTTAAAAGTTACGGTTTTTAAGTTTTAAAAATTTGCTTTCTGCTAACTTTTTGGATTATTTTGGCATTTACTAAGATTATTTAGACTATTTTGGAGTTTAGAATATATTTCAGCTACATGGTAGCTGTTTTGGCTAATTTAGGCCTTATTTTTTTAGTTTTTAGGCTGTTTAAGTTTGGTTACTTTTTCAGCTACATGGTAGCTGTTTTGGTTAATTTAAGATTTTTTTAGGCTTTTTTGGAGTTTAGCTAATATTTACACAATAGATGTTTTGGCTAATTTACACTTTTTCAGTTTTTTAGGCTATTTTGAAGTTCAGCTATTTTTTTTCAGCTACATTTTAGCTGTTTTGGCTAACCTCATTTTTATTTTTTTATTTTTTTTTGGGCTAATTTTGGAATGTAGCTAATATTTTAGCTGACTATCAGCTTCAACATTTTATAGCTATAAGCTTTAGCATTTATAGCTATTAATTCCAGCATCTTCAGCTATCAGCACTAGCATTTTCAGTGGCCATGCACCTTCAGGTTAGAACATTCACACTAGCATTATCGTAGGTAATACTATATATCTCGTTCATAATTATCTTGAAAAGTTACTGTTTTAAAGTTTTGAAAAATTTAGTTGTAGGGTTTTCAATAAATGTTTATAATGTTGAGTTTTACACCCTTGCGCTAGATGAAGCAGACTATTTTTACCAACAAAATTGTGATCTGTTTCACCAAATCTGGTTGTCAAAATAGTTAGTGGCAAAACCATAGCTTAAAATTATATTTTTTTAAATCAAATGTCCATGAAAGAGTGAAGACCTGTAATACTTTTAAATCAAATGCAACAGGAGCATAAAGTATTCAATAATTGGGTTAAGACTGTTGACATTTGCGAACAGTACCTCTAATAGGTTTTTACAACATTCCACCTTTAAACACTGAACTGCCACACTAAACTAGCTCAATCACAACAACACCTCTAGAGAGGCTAACAATGCTAAAACTCCCCTGCTGTTTAAGAAGAGAGAAGAAAATACAAGATAATGGGAGTTTTTGTCTTAGTGCACACATGTGGTAAAGGCTGTTTGCTTTTTAAGGCTGCAAAAACTCAGGAGATTTTAAAGCAGATATGCTTTTAATGTAAATGAGATCTGAGAAAACCAACTCATTTTGAGTTTAGTTAAACTTTTGAGGGAAAAAAAAGTCTGTTCCTGCAAAAAAAGTACGCTGGAGGAGCACATCGGCTCACTGCTCTTATCGAGGAGCACTTTGTGTGCTCCAGGTAAAGATCCCCACTTTAAATTGTATTAGCTCAAAATGAAGCAGCTTCCCTTAATTCAGGCTTCCCCTTCGCATTTAATTTCACTTGTCTCAAGGGTCTAAAAATTGCAGCAGGAATCAGCACACAAACAGGATTACTTCATGTAGGCATCCTGAAAATCAATTCATTACTGTTTCAGTTGTTGAGGCAAAAAAAGTCTGATTTGTTTTCCCTGAGAGCTGTGCATGTTGTGCATAAAGCCTCAGAAAAAGCCAATTGTCGAGATGACATATCCCTCCACACGTTATGCTGAATCTCCCAGCTAATGGTATGTGTACGTAAGCCACCCAATTTGAATTTTTTTAAATAACTCTTGCTGTTTTGACACTTTAATGCAAGAGAAAAAACCCAAAAAATCAGGTAAATATCCACAGACTTGTACATTTATATAGTGTGTAGTACCTTGCCAAGGGTTGTGAACACTGAACATAATTAGAGTGTATGTGGGTGGGGGTCCATGTGTTTTTAATAACACCCTCAGTATGTATTCTTGTATTTAAATTTTGTTCACAATGTTAAGAAATAAGAAAGTGGAAAAAGTGCCATCTAAAATGAAAAAATAAATAAAAAAATTGGCATGTGAAAATATTACTTTTGTTTGCAAACCTCTTTGAGAAATTATTTTCACAGTAAAATCCACATTAAACTAATATTATGATTTATTGTTCAGAGCTAAATAGAAAATTGCAAATGCTAAAGGGTTGTGTGGATTCAATTCTTAAAAAAATATCTCCATGACACTGAACATTTGAAATGAAACAAACTAATCCACCACTTCAATAAATAAACTGAAATGTCTCAATTGAAGTCATGTTTTATTGTAAGAGAAGAGTTGTGTTTCTGAAGTGATGGGATGGATGCTTCAAATTTAGATCTCAGAAGGTCAAGTGAGCCGACAATGACTTAAATAACTGAGTTCATACAGTATAATTTACAAATCTAACATAAACTCTTATTGTTGAATAGAAATTGGATGTGTTCCCAAAGGAGGAAACTTTGATCAGAATGTTTTCTATTTTTATGGCTGTTGTTGATATTGAACATTAATATTGCAATTATTACAACCACTGGTATGATGCCCAAAGAGACAATTATTTTGTGATATCAGGATATATAAATAAAATTGGATTGAATAGTACCGAAACTGAAGGCAATACACCTAAAGCTAACACAATAACAACCGACCGTTAAAGTCAAAGATGGGCGGGGCTTTTATCCTGTAGCTGCAAAGCATGATGGCGTGAAACTTCCTAAATAACGGGGGACAATCACAAAATTCAACTGTACTTCCTCGTTTCAACCTGTAGGGGGAAGCACACAGATGTTTTTTTTTTTTTTTTTTTTATCATATTTTCATGAATTAAACAAGTTTATTTTAAATTGTCAAAATTGTGGCAAAGACCAACTGTCATCATGTTTAAGCTCAATTTTTAGAGGCTATAAGTCCAAAAAGTGTATTTACTGTTTGGTGACCCTTTAATTCCGTAAACACTTGAGGAGTTGTGGTTGTCAAAATAATGTAAACACTGGAGCTAAAGGTACAGCATTGAAAGGTTCAAAGTAAACTAAGCCTCAAGATAAAAGAAGTAAACCATGAAAAGTTGTGCAAATATATCCAAACATAGAAAGTGAAAGAACGCATGTGAATAGTTTTTAGGAAACTCACAAACAAGCAAAGGAGCAGATCTTTGAACCCATTCAAGCACAAAAACAAGCCCTGTGCCAGAGAACTGACACACTCAGACATTTTTTTCAGAGCTATTACAAGTTTATGCTGTGATGAAAGAAAGGACGCATTGGAGCGTAGTCTGGGGCTTAGGTCAACTCGCCTCACATGCCCAGCCCATCAACCTTTTATGAATGCAGCGATAGAGACATACAAGGAAAAGAAAGGACACCGAAGGACCGGGGTGATGGGGTGATGAGCACATTTGTGTGATGTACTGTATATCACACAAGCCAATCCAACACAACATGCAGGATACAGCACAGAGGGGAAAGACGCGCTGAGCTGACATACATGGACTGGTTGTCCTCGTACCGTCCTGGATAATAAACATCAGGCTAAGTGTTTGTTTTGGTAGTTGTTGTCAAACTTATGCTGCGTCCTCCTTCAGTTCAGTTTTAAACAGGTAATTGAAGAAAGTGTCTAATTAGAACAGTTTAAAGTTGTAGAATATGTAGTTTATCAATACATTGCTTTAAAAAACTCCTAAAATGATGTTAGTGGAGGGTTGGTTGACTGAAAATGTAAGATCTTTTTGCATCCTCCAACTATTTATGTGCATCAATGTAGAATTTTTATTATTATTTTCAATTAATTGCAGTTTATTTTGTGCATTTCTAAACCACAATTTATTTTATTTCTAGTCAAAAAAGAGAATGGTTTTAGATTGACACCAAACAAAGTCATATCATGTCAGGAAAATGAAATCCTTCACAAACTTTTAATCACATTTTACTTAATCCTTGGTAAATGTTGTTCACCTTTCAGCTCATCTCATCAGAGGTCACCACTGACTTTCACCAATTCCCACAAGTGGAGTGTTTTTACGCTGGATGCTGTTCCTATCACAACCTGCGAAATATCTCTCCAACAGTCACAGCCAAGTTAAAACCATGCCCAATCCCCAAACACAGTCAAGAACAGGATTTTTTAGACTGAAACCAAATTATTGCAAAAACTATGGCAAGAAGAGGCTGCAACAGAAAATTCATTGAGTAAACATACTTTATTGGAGAGGCTTGCAGCTTGTGAAGTGGCTGAGATGAGGGTGAGCACCACTAAGTGTAAATTATATACTTGTTAAAACAAGAAAGAAGAAGACTAAGAACAAAAAGGAAACACTAACTACAATCAAGATAATATTGTTGCTAAAAGTCAGCAAAAGAAAAACAAAAACATGAAGAAACTACTGTGTAATGCTGAGGATTGAACTCATGACTTCAGCATAAGAAAAATCAGCTAATCCATGACTGCCTTGACCACTCAGCCACAAGAGGGACATGAGAAAAATGGTCAACCATAGCCACTTTACTAAAGCAAAAGGGCATATCTGATACACGTATGTGACACAACAAATCTTAGTTTTCGATGGGCGATTTGAACACGCTAGAACTACACTTTTCTATGCACGGTTTATACGAGGCAAAATGCTGTTTTTGCCTCATTTTGGGACAACACAAGACGGCTTAATTTATGTGCTACTTTTAAAACGTGCGTTAAAAGATCAATTTTTCATGCCCAGTTCGCCATTTTATACCGTGCTTTTCCTGGCCATTATTGATCTCTTTGGCTTGCCATACCCTTATGACCATCTGTAGTCGTTAGAAAACAGAAAACAGAAAACAAAATTGTCATTTTTATAATAATAATAATTTTCAACTTTATTTGAAGTGCCTTTCATGACACTCAAGGACAATGTAGATAACAATAAAACAGAATAAATAGACATAAAAGCAGAGCACAATAAAATTAAATAGAATAAATAAGCCGGCAAAGAATAGACAGAAAATCAAAGTGAGAAAGTAGACTTAAACAGATGAGTTTTTAGACGGGATTTGAACATTGGTAGGGAGGTGATATTGCAGAGGTCAGGCGGAAGAGAGTTCCAGAGTTTGGGAGCCGACCGGCTAAAGCCTCGGCTCCCCGTGGTGACTAGATGAGCGGGAGGTACGGAGAGCTGGAGTGAAGAAGAGGACCGGAGAGAACGAGAGGGGGTGTAGATTTGGAGAAGGTCAGAGAGGTAAGGAGGAGCCAGGTTAAGGAGGCGCTTTAAAGGTCAGAAGGAGGAGTTTGAATTGAATTCTGAATGTAATTGAGAGCCAATGCAATTGCTGGAGGACAGGGGTGATGTGATCATAGGGTGGAGATCTAGAGATTATAAGGACAGCTGAATTCTGGACCAGTTGTAATTTGTTGAGGGTTTTGTTTGGGAGACCGTAGAGAAGGGAATTACAATAGTCGAGGTGGGAGATGTCCAAACTGTGAACCAAAATCAAAGTGGAGTGGACAGTGAGAGAAGGGCGGAGACAATTAATGTTGCGCAGGTGAAAGTAGGCAGCTCGGGTAACGTAAAAATGTGAGAATTAAATGTGAGAATTTAAATATAGTAAGCTGTCGAGGATGACACCCAGACTCTTTACCTGAGGGGAGGAGGAGACAGAAGCTGAATCTACAGACGGTGTGATACTTGACACTTTAGAGAGGGTGGGTTTAGAGCCTACAAGAAGTACTTTGGTTTTGTCGCTATTGAGTTAAAGAAAGTTTAACGTGAATTAGTTTTTTATTTCGGACAAACAAGAGGAGAGGGACAGGGGTGGAAGAGAGGAATCAGGTTTACTGGATAGATAGAGCTGGGTGTCATCTGCAAAGGAATTTTAAAATCAATGTTGAATTTACGAAAAATATTGCCAAGAGGTAAGAGGTAAGTAATGAAGAGAAGAGGGCAGAGAACGGAACCTTGGGGAACACCAGAGGAAACTGATGAGACCTAAAGGATTTGAGTATCAAAGGCTCCACTCAAGTCAAGGTGGATGAGGATGATAATAAGTCCAGAATCAGCTGCAAGGAGGAGGTTATTAGTGATTGTGATTTATGTTTTTAACATGTTCCTGTAGAATTTTTCTCACAATAGAGGACATATATTAAATAATGTAAAATTAAAACTACATTTCTGAGTATTTCTTAATTCAAATCACATTGGATTGCAAAAACTGGATGCTAGAAAAAGCTCAGACTAGTTAATGAAATGTCTCTCTTCCCCACTCTGTTCCCCTGCACGCACCCTGGCCCACTCACGCTTAGGCCTGCAAGAAATCCTGAGGCTTTTAACACTCATGCTCGTCCGAGCTGGTCTCTGGCTCAAAACTGTACAGCTGGATTGATCCAATATTGCTTGTTATTATTTTTACGTAGCTAATGCTAGCTTAAGGCTTCAAACAGAACTCTCAGCGACGGAGAGAAGGTGGGGTTGCTCAGAGCCAACAGTCCCGCCCACAACCAAATTGTATTTCTAATGAACTACTGCCACAGGGCATAAAATTTCTTGAAAAACGTCAAAGGCTTTTGTATTGTGCATAAAAACTGCATAATCATAATTACAAAATCACCAGGAACGATTTTACAGAAAAAAAAGTAAAGTGGGAGTTTAAGGTGTGCGCACTGACTCCTTACAGACGGCGTAAATGCATATGCATGGGATGTGCAGGTGATATGTAAGTGCCCGAGGACGCCCATAGGATGTCCACATAAACTACACTCTAATCGTCTATTTTCCTCACTTCTAACAGTAAGGCTGCTTGCAAGGAGTGCACACTTATCACTTAAAAAACACAGATGACTCCTTCTGCAGTGTGCAGATTTTTTGTGGGTTGAAAAACATAAAAAAATATGCTACGACCTGTCACTTGTGACATTAAAATGCTACAAGGTTACAAAGGATGAAGCAGAGACAGCTTGTGAAGGACTCTGGTGCAGAATAAACTTGTTTTAGATCACTTTTGCTGAAGATGTGTTTCCTAATGATGTAAGTTTAAATCTTTGGGAAGGAAAAAAAAAACATCAGTGTGATGGATCAATTAGTTTGAGGGGTCAAAACACTCATCCCCATGCTTCTGAAAGGATGTGATGAAGCCAAATTTCCAGGGAACAGACTGGGTGCTCTGAATCTAAGAGCAAATGTGATTTAGAAGCGGAGCAGGATGTCTCAGAGTGCTTTCGCCATCACTGCGGTAATCACATGCAATAACAAATTTTCTTACTCTTCTGGTTTAAAGTTGAGGTTCTCCTCCTTTATCAACTGGAAAAACTGCCTGAGGTTTTCAGGCTCTCTGCCAGCGAAGATTTTTCTTAGGTGGCTTGAGACTTCACTGGTTCTACAAAGTTAGAAGTGCTTGGTCTGATGTGCTCTAAACAGCTTTCCAGCACCATGTGAATACAGTTTGCTATACAAGAAATAGAAAAATGAAAACATGAATGAACTTAAATTATATAAAAGTTTTTAATCAAAATCCCACAACCTAAATATCTTAAAAAGCTATTTTTTCATGCTGATCTGAAGCCTCTGTTTCCAAAATCTCCTCTGAGGGGGCGTGGCTTTTGGTGCTGAGCTAAGTAGCCCTGCCCCTGATCCCCACCTGTCTAGTTATGATAGCTCTGTGTCTCGCTAGCGTAAATCTTCACTTCTGCTACAGAAAAATGTCAACTAATATCTTTACCGCTTTGATCTGGATGTCAGCTCAGACGAGGAAGTGAAGATCTTCATGGACTGAACTTTCTCCAAAATCCTGATTCTTTCTCCTTCCAGTTCACCAAAGACTTTCTTAGCTAATTCTCCAATGTTTATTGATGTGGCTGTGATCAATACATTCAATCTATTGGTTTCTCAAAGCAGAGTCCTTGGGAAATCCTACAGATTGGCTGCATTTCACAATTTCCTTTTCCACTGAACAAAACCTGAGACACAGAAATGCTATAAGCCACAACTGATTTTAAAATGCACAAAAGCACGCCTTACTTTGGTGTTAAATCATCATGGCCACAGGCAAGGGCATCAAACGCCATCTTCCAAAATCATCTTCCAAACAACACGAGTGAATAATTACTTTGAGAGTAATTACATTTCCCTGCATTGTTGACGATAGAGACCCTCACTGTGAGCTCTCAGTGCAACAAAACTCATTAATGAAATCACCACACGCTCTCTAATCTCAACATATCGAATCCACATGGATAATAAATATCCCAGCCGTTTCCTTTCCCTGATGTCACAAAAGAATCGAACAACATCTTGTTCAGCTCAGTGGGTACACTTGCAGATTTATTAGTTTGATTATTGGTCTGAGCTGAAAACAAAAGCAGTCCTAGCTCAGATTTTAAAATGGATTTTTGCCTCAATAAATTGATTAATTGCTTTTAGTCTCTTTGGGTATTTTTTTTTCCAAAAGTATTTTAGATTTGACTAATTATGAGAGGAACAGCAATCTCACCAGCATACAGAGACACTGTCTGCCTCATCTGCACCTTACGTTGTCTTTCATCTGCTTTAATCGTTAGTAACTTTTGACAAATCCTTTGAAATTGTTATATTCCTGGCCATCCGCCGCGTTCAAACCAGGTCAGACAGGAGTTTTGTCTTGTGAGGGTTGGGCAGAGTGTAATGCATCAGAAGTGTGGGTCACTGGCTTTGTCCTCGTGTCATCCGCTATCCCTCAGAGGGAACACATGGCTGCCTCGTGTCCTTTACACACAGCTCTGCTGTCCCTCTGTGTCCTCAGCCCTTCTCCTTCACCTTCTCTTCCACGCCCTGCTTCCTTTCTAATTAGCACAAAGTCATTAGAGGAGCGCAGTAATATCTCAGTGATCGAGAGGCTCAGATGAGAGATTAAGGAAAACCTTTCTGGCAATATGCCTTTTCGTTTGTGATTGCTGAATCCCCAAGGATCACAAGCCTAATGAGAGACACACTCTTTTTTCTCCCAAACATTTAAATGAAAATTAAAGGTGTTTTTGAGTGCTAGCCAAGAATCTGAGAGTTCTCTGTTTGTCTCTGCAAACAAGTCAATAAATCAGTGTGTTGTATGTTTAGTATGTTTAGCTTTGAAGCGTACCATCAATGGCTTTACAATCCAGCTCAAAACTGACTGTTGATGGCAAATTTAAATTCTGGGTCGCTGCAAGAGAAACTTTGGAACAACAATTTTTGTTCAGTGGATTAAGAGTTACGCACACTTAACCAGATTAATAACAAGGAACAGCAGCTGCTGTTGTTTTTTTTTTTTTTTTTTAAACCCGTGTCTTTGTAGCCTTGAGGTTATTGTGCAGACAAAATGAGAGGAGAAAAATGTGCTCAAAGAAACGCATTCGTTGATGGCTTACGTTGCATGAACACATTTTTCATGTTTCAGGTGTTTGCTGGCAGTTCAGTTTCTTACGCAGCACATTCTTGTTGAAGGATTGCAAGTAAATCTTGAACCGCTAACAGCAGGAAGAGTAAACACCTTCTTTTGCAGAAATATGGAAGTAGGAATACAAATATTGTAATTTATTTATTTTTTATGTATTTATTTTTTAGATAAAATTGAGTCAAACCGTTTAAAGTTTTGCAATTTAATGTTATGCTAATATCAAAAAGCCAGTTTCTTTTTTTTAAAGACATATTTCCTTCAGAGCAGCAGCAACCCATAGGATTTTGGCTCTAAGTTGCGGCACGGAAGTAACCCTACAATAATATCCCATCATACATTTGTCTACATTCTCTACCACTAGCTTACAGCCCCTCACAACCCNNNAACAAAAAAAAAAAAAAAAACAGAAATAACAAGGAAATGTTACATCTATGCAGCTGTGCAGATTTTAGCCAGATGGCATCTCAGTCACTCCCTCTAGGATTTTGCGATGTAACAATTGTAACTTTTAACGCAAATTCAAGCAAATTTGAATTTTGTTTCCCTTATGACTCCTTCCCGGGAGCCGTGCTCTTTTTTTTATCAACTCTGTTTAGCCCTTTCTGCCTTTTTTCTCTTCAAGTCGCACATGAACGGTCTTTAGGTACGCGCTTGTGCTGAGGAAGCATGTGCACGGGGGAGGGAGAGTGTGCTGCGCGCAGGTGTGGAGGAGTCTGTACAGCTGTAACACAACATAAAAACAGTGTGAGGGAAAGACAAGAGAGAGCGGCAGATGCAAAACGAAACATCACTCAAAAAAGTAAAGAAAATGAGTGACTCTGGAAAAAGAAGCAAAATCAGGCGCCAATTTTATTAATTATTATTATTACAAAGGAAGCGTGGAGAGTCTGCAGGAAAGTAATTCCTAATAGAACCGCCTCATGGAGATCTGAGGATTAATCTGCTGGGTTTTTTTATTTTTAATTTTCCCTGCAGAATGTCATTTTTCTCTAAAGTATGTTTAAATCAATACATGAATATTTCTATTACTGTGAGCAGGAAGGACCACAAGTTCATGTTGGGTTTCATGGTTCTATTTATGTTAAATGACAGCATAAAATCATTATATATGTTGATGATGCAGTATTTTCCCAGTGCACATATCATAATAAGAGATTGAATATGAGATTTAATTTAATTGATTTAACAGTTCAAAAATTGTAGGTGCTTTTCAAAAAAAAAAAAAGTAAAAAACATTGCAACTTTCCCCCAAAAGCTGGCGCAACATCAGGCATTTGCTGCAACAATGGAAGGTCCACTCAGACAAGGAAAATGAAGACGTTGATGGATCTATTCTACTGCAAGTGGACGATTTAGAATTGGAGCAGATGGCCCGTCCATCGCAGCTGCATCACAAACCCGAGCTTTTTCAAACCACATTTTTTTGTCTTCTCCTAATCCATCACAATTTGACTACAGCAATTCTCAGAAACAACGTTTTAATCTTTAATTGATATGACAAAAATGCTACAAAAACCTGTTAAAATCACCAAAAACACTCGTGGGTCTTTGAAAATCTTGATAACATTTCTGAAAAGTGTCCCCATTTTATCCTCGGGTGCAGTTTTAAGGTCAGCATCCCCAACAGAACCGCTGCAGCACCAAAGACAACACAGGAAGTGCTGAACCATCACACCAAATCAATTTACCATTTGACTGACAAGTATACTTTGTTGTCTGGGGAACTGTCAACACCTGTGATTTATTTGCTTGTCCAAAGCAAGTTGAGACTCCAAGGTCTGGCCAAAGGCAACTCTAATGTCAACGCTTGTTTGCTGTAACTTTGCTGACTGATGGCTATAATACTGATAATAGGATTAAAAATGCATTATTCATATTTCTCAAACACTGCAATTTTACAAGGGTAGTTTGGCGAGCCTGTTCAAGGCAACCTAAACTTTAAGACTAGATTTATGCTGCAAATTCTGCAGATTTGGTCTCACATGTAGATTTTAAAAGTGCTATTGTGAGTCGGCACTGGATTAAACCACAGTTTATAGGTGATATATTAATTACTCGAATAAGGATTCAAAACTGTAATATTTGGCCCACAGTACTGAAAACAGCCCATATAGTCGTTGATTTTAAGACGATCTTTGTTTACTTTTATTTTTGGTTCCAGTGCCTATATGACGCTGTAGCAGTGCAATATTTAGAGAATCTTCTGTTTCTTAAAAGGTCAATATTCAGTTTCAGCATATTGAAACACACAGAGATAAAAAAAATGGTGAAAAAGTACTACAAAAGCATTTATTTTAACAAAGCCTTTACTTATAGTGCATAGAAAATAGATGAGTTATGTATACACACATATATATACTATATATATATATATTGCAAGAGCAGCTTTGTGGAATTAGCAGATGAAAGTCTTACAAATTAAAGCTGTTATTATGTGATAAGGCTACATTTTTAATTTTCTTTTTGTCAATTTGGAAACGATGAAAAGCATTTTGAAAAACAAGAACACTTGAAAGTCTTCTCTTGGATGTTGCTCTGTTACTTTTCTCTTGACTGCATTTGAGCAGTCAGCATTCTGTCTTAATACCAGAGTTCAGAGAACGGTCTCACCAGAAACATCATAAGCTCCAGTTTCATCCACGGTTTCAAAGCAGAAAAAGAAATCTGCTTTAAGTTCTCTCAAATCTGTTTTTGCTGGCCTTGTGACTTCTCCGTTTTTGTACTGTGTACAAATATCTCCGCTTTGAGTTTCTAACTATGCTGACGCAGTTTTTAACAAGGAGCTTTCAATTAAAATTATTGACAATTATGACATAAAATGGTGAAAGGTTCAATATTTTACAAGGTCCTGCAAAAATTAATTCAATCAATGCAGATGTGTGTGTGAAATGTGGCTCTAAGCAAAATGCTCGTACACCTTTATATTTTAAAATATGGTAATTTAATTTATTTGTCACATAAAGGTTCCGTTAGAAATGTGTTTTAAAGAAAAATTTACGTAGAGCACATGAGCTCTGGTGCCTGATGGTAAGAAGCTGCTGTTGAAATTCCTGATGTTCTCCTTAAATGGGATGTCTCCATGCTTTTTTAGTAAAAGTGTAGCTTGGTGATGTTCAGGTTGTACTTCAACTACATCCTCAGTATTTAAAACAATGATGATGACACCAAAAACGTTGACTAAAAACTCAAATAGTTGTCAACTTTATTGGTAAAATTATGCAACTTACATGTCAGCCTCGTCTCAGTCAAATGCATATGTACTTTACGACATTGTACTCTGAAATATTGCGTATAACAATATTTTTGTGTACATATAGTATAAATTCTGCTACAGTGGTAATTGTGACCGCACTTGTAACAAAAAATTAGCGAAGCCATGAAATTTCTACCAAATATGTGTTACGGTCTACAGCTCAGTGGCCTTGTGGAGGAGTGTCCGCCCTGAAACTGGAAGGTCGTGAGTTCAAATCCACAGCTGAGTTATACCAAAGACTATAAAAGTGGAACCGAACAGTTCCCTGCTTGATCCTCACCATTAAGGGTTTGGATTTGGTTCTTGAGTGCGGCTGTGTCTGCAGCTCACTGCTCCCCCAGGAGATGGATCAAATGCAGAGAACAACTTTCACACATCAGGGTCTGCTGACTTGTATGGTGGAGGTGGACAACAATGGGAATTCTGGGAATTTGGGTATCGATCCGATACCAAGTGATTGAGGGCTACTTTCGACAATACCAACATTTTTTTTCTTGAAATGTTGTATTGTATAATAATTTAGAAAATACAGAATTTCTTGTGAAAGCAAAAGACTGATGATTTTGGTAAATTAAAATGTTTAGCTAAATACAGAAATCTGTACATACATCAAACATGAAACATGTATATTAATAATAGCATAATACAAGTATATTAGAAAGAAACAGTAATGAGTACAACATTTAAAAAAGAAAAGGGAAAAATGTAAGTATAACAACACTAAAATCATATATTTAAAAAAATAAAAGCAGTAATAAAATATCAAAGTTGCTAGTCAATGAAGTAAATAAAAGCAATACTGTAATAAATATAAAGACATAAAACACACCAAAAGAATCAATTCTTTTTCAGAATCTGGCAACACTGCAGACAGATACTGCACTTTCAGAAACTATTAATAAACTCAACCTCTTTACTGTACGTAAACTCCCACAAAAAGAATCAGTCTCACCAATTCTTCATCTTGGTATCAATACTATTGATACTTTGACCGATACGCCACATTTTGGGTTGTCTGGGCCAACGAAGTTCATAGAGCGGCTGCATCTTCAGGGAGCGCAGGTGTGTCTTTCAGTTTCCTTGAGGCCCGTGTGGCCACCTGGAGGGACGCCATCACAAAGGAACATGCCGTTGTTGTGCAAGTGTATTGTGAAGCAATTGTAATAATAACATAAGTTCCAGGCGCTTGTGATGTACAGGTGATAATGTCGTAAGGCGCCCTTTCTGCAGCACTAAAGTTGTTGGTAAGGTGCCCACAGTGACTCCTCACTGACCGTGTGCAAGTGCTGCCTGCACGGGGTGTGCAGGTAAAAGTCGGATGGACACCCACTAGATGTCTACACAAGTGTTGCTATGATTGTTTAGTTTGGTCATTTTTATTAGTTAGGCAGCGCACAAGGAGTGTAGAAGGGGTGCACAGGAGGTGTGCAAAGAGCACTTCCTGCAGAAGTTGGTGAACTTCCTGCATTCACCTGTAGGGCCATTTGCAACTTAGGCTTAAAGCACCACTTCAACTACATTTTTTCTATACTAAAAGTGTTATCTGTGGTCTTTTAGTAATAGATATGCAGGTTTTAGCTAAAATCAAAAAGCCATTTTTTTTTACATATTTTCTGCAGAGCAGAAGGAGCTCATTAGAAATTTGTGAGCAGGACCGTTGGCGCAGAAGTTAACCTCATGAATTCCCCAGCATTCCTTTCTTGACATTCTTCCGCTAGCTTATAGTGCCTCACAATTCTAAGCTAACATGAGCATTGCAAAACAAGTAACGAGCAATATCAGAGCTATCCAGCTGTACAGTTTTGAGCCAGATGGCAGCTAAGACGAGGAAAATGAAGACGTTAATGGATCTATTTGTCTACAAGTGGATGGTTCAGCATTAAAGCGGAGAAGTGAGACTTTGGCCCCGCCCATGGAAGTTGCTTCGTCACAAACTCGAGTTTTTTCAAACCACAGGTTTTCATCTGCTACATGTCCATTTAGATTTGAAAATAGAATTACATAAAAACGCAGTTTAATCTTAAATTCTTTTACATTTATTGCAAAAAAATGCATCAAGAACATATTAAAAACACCAAAAACATGATTTTCATTGGAGTGGGTCTTTAAACTACGTTTCCTCTGCAGGTCAGCCTGACCCCCATATTTCAAAGGTCTGATTATTGTTCACTCTACAGTTTAATAAATCCACAAGTTTACTTGAAAATCACTTGTAGCTCTGCCAAGAGGAAAAAACACATTAAATAATAGGTGTGATTTGGTTTACTCGCAGCAGCACGGAGGTTTCAAGATGCTGAACCTCAAACTTCAGCACAACAGATGCTGCTTCTCAAAGGCTTCTGTAACAACGTTACACAACACGGATGCTTCCAGGCTTTTTCTCACATGCTGCATATGTGTGTTACTCTGTCGACTGTGTGAAGTCCTAACAACCTTACATCAGAACCCTTTTTATGTCTCTGTGGAACATACAATCTAATCTCTGATGTAGTTTGTTTTGTTTTTCCTCATTACACTTTAAATTTACCACAGAGAAAACCTGCCAACTCTCGTACAAAACTAAACAATAAATTGCCATTTAGGAGGTCAAAGGTGCACCAAATGGAGGTTTTCTTATAAATATTGTAGCATCCCTTCAAACACTGATGCACCAAACTCAATCACTTCTTAACGTTATTTATTCTGGTTTCTGTCAGCCGTAATCAACGACGTACAACTTTGCAGCAACTTCTACTGAGCCAAAGAGAACAAGTGCTTCCCCAAAACGTCTTCTTTCCCTCGCTCCTGCAAGCAGCCATCCCTATTTTCTCTATTCAGCCAATAGCTGCACCCAACCAGTCCAAACCCCCAACGACAGAAGAGACAGAATGAAGGCCAACCAGCATCTCCTCCTATGTTCACTGAACTCTTGAATTTAGACTGCACCCAAACAGCCACCCAGCTCAACTCGGTCCACTACATTATATATTTCCAATGACATATTGCTGCAAAATGTAGATATTCTAAGTTTTATGGTCTTTAGAAACCTGATGCACATCATATCGTCAAAGATCGGCTCTACAGGCCTCCAACACTATCCGAGTTCCACCATAACTCAATAAAATGTCTTCAGCCTATAGAAAAGGAGGAATCCGCCTGTTTTGAAAGTTTATTTTGAGTATGAAAAGAAGTCATCACATCATGGCTCAGCGAGACAAGAGGGACGTGATCAGATCCCTAAAAGAGGCTCAGGTGTTTGAAAGAGAAATTTAATGACGTCCCAAGAGACAACAAAGTCAAAGCAGGCTGACCCTGTCAAGTCTAAGCCAAGCAGTTACCTTGCCAGGCCACTGGACATGTAAATAGCCTCGTCTCTCGTCTTACTTTCACTGAAATAAAAAATGAAAGAGCAGCTGCAGCCAGAAAGATTTGAGTGTAATGATGATGCATCTGCTGGTTTATCTTACAGTATCCTTTTCAGCTGAGACGGCGTGCATGATGGCGATGTGCAACAGTGTTTGGGTCACTGAGCTGTGCTGGCCCCCCCTCAGTGACAGATGGTGCGGTCAGCTTAAAAAAACAGCGGTGAAGGACACACGGCCAACATGTCATGGAAGATCCCTGCTTCCATCTATATTGACTTAGCCTGAGCGCAGTCAGATGACCTCACATTGGACCTCCCATATAATGTACTACATCAACTTGACACAGTTTGTGTCTCTATTCCCCAGATCAAACTCTGCACAGCACCCTCTCATCAAATGGGTCTCGGGGTCAAATGGCTGCACAGTCCACTCCTTGTCAGATTTACAACATCCAAAAGGCCTTGAGACACATTCTAACATTATTTGTCAGTGCAGTACATACATGTTACTGTCTTTCTTGGAAGTATTGTCTGTGTCCTTGGAAGTGCTGGTTGCATCAGTCTCAAAGGCTGCGGGTCAGTTTGTGGGACAGTTGGTACCAGAGCATCTGATTCAGAAGTAAGTTTTATTATGAAAAAAATACAGGAGTCTCTCCATCACAATGTCCCAGTCATGTGTTGAAAATCCATCCGCTGAAAGCTAAAGTTAACAAAAAAAACAAACATATTTGGAAAGTTTCTTTGAGCAGAAAAGAGCCAGCGAGGAAACAGAAATAGAGCCTTCCCCTACAAAATAAAAGCAAACTGGATTTAACAACTGTAACCAAGCGATGAGGAGGTTCGCTTATGTCCCCGCAAAAAAAAAAAAGTACAGGACAAGTAGTCCACCATTTGGTGGTTCTGCTCACACTTTATTTAAATCTTTTTTTTTTTATTTTGTAGTTGAACTTGGCACGCATTTCCTACAGTAACCCAGACGGGCCACACAAATCCCAAAACAAAAGAACCAGGAAGTTAGTTACACAACAAAAAACAGGAATCTTTACAAAAATGTGGATTTATTTTTTATTGCTTATTATAATACCCCATTATAACATTCAAAACCAGCTGTCTAATGTTATAAAGATGTTGCTGATAAAGTGGATTCACATTTTTTGTTATATTCAAAAAATATTATATTTATTTATTTTTACGATGCACTTTCAAAGACCCACTTCAATGAAACTGATGTTTTTTGTTTGTTTCAACATGCTTTAGTAGCATTTTTCTCATAAACATATATAAAAGAACTTAAGATTTTAACTGAATTTTTTAGTTTCTTTACTCAAATCGTGATGAATGAGGAGCAGATAAAACCTTACGGTTAGTAAAAGCTTGGGTTTGTGACTCAACAACCACTTCAAGATTATTTCTATTTTCAAAGAATTCCCAGTGGTCTTTAAATAATGATTATACTGATTTTAGCCAAAATGAAAAAAGTCTGTCATGTTTTCTTGGAAATAATTTCTGCAGAGCTGCAGGAATTAATCAGAAATTCCTCTTTGAGTTGTTGGCGGGACTGTTGGTGCAGAAGTAACCCTACAAATGATATCCCCACATACCTTTGTTTACACTCTCCCACTAGCTTACAGCACCTCACAACCCCAAGCTAACATTAGCGTAGCAAAAAAAAAACAAAAACAGAAAAAAACAGTGAGAAATGTCACAGCAGATGTCTGCTCAGATGAGGAAAATAAACATGTCTATGGATGTATTTGTCTGCAGGTGGATGCCTTAAAATTGAAGCAGAGCAAGAAGATTTTGGCCTATAAAGTTGAATTTTTTTAGCTTCCACTTTGATAGTTATGGAGCAAATGAAACTGTCACATTTTAATGGTTCCTATTCAAATTCTGATGTTCAAATCAAGTTTAATCCAGTTGCAGATATTTTTTTTTTCTGACGATAAAGATAAACTTTCTAAAGTTAGGGGAAACTGGAAGCTAAAAAATAAAATTGGATGGCCACTTCAGCCTCGTACAGGCCGTTCTGTGACAATATTGTCTGATTATAAACCGATCCTTAAAGGCTTAAAAATGTTTGGAGACCACTGTTCTAAAGCATCTGTTTACGCAAAAATGAGGCTTAGTTTGTTAAAACATCTTTAAAATTGGTTGTAGAAATTAATTTATGCTTTTCATCATTGCTGCTTCACCCAGTGTGTTTGTTTCTGAAGGTAATTTTAATATGCTTTATTTGGCTTTGCTAAGTTCTCAGATTTGATCCCACACATCAAATGTTTGAATGACATCGTTCTAATCCTGACATGGTACAAACAGGAGAGCTTGACTGTTTCAGCACGTTTGTTCTGTCATCCAATCACTGCAAATAAAATCCCACCCACTCTTTGACTTACCTGGCTCTATTGTTGAGCACACTGTGTTATGATTATGATTTACATGTGAAGTTAAACACAATTGGAGAGAAGACAGAAATGATTCCAACTACAATTATGTTGCTTCTGCCTCCTTTACACCAGATCTGATCAGCATTTAGACTATTCTCCTTTAAAGCAGTCGGGTATGTTTAATTCAAAATCACTCCGAAAATGTCTAAGAATTTCATGAATTTTCAGTCATTTGTGTCTAAGGAGGAAATAGGGTTTTCATGAACACAAACATCTCATTCATTTAGTGAACTCACGTTTATTTCTCATACCTGCTTACGGTTATTTTAAATAAAAAAATTCAAACTCTTTTTAAAGAATTATTCAACATTGGCTACTTTTTTGGGTCTATCAGGCCTAAAAGCCTACAACTAAAAAAAAAAGACTCTGACACAGAAAACTCATTGAAAAATGAGTATAGTATAAAATGAATATAGAACAAATAAAAAAATTAGAGAAATCTAAAAATATATTTTTTTCAGTCAATTATATTGATAATGTCCTATAAGAAATCAGTGGAATTAAGAACACATTTTATTTTATTTAAACGTTTTTATACAAGACAAGACAAAAAAAAAAATTGTTCTTGAATTATTTGGGAAACAGACCACTTCATCCTCATGATAAACATTATAATTTAAAATAATTTAATGCAAGTGTTAAAATGTACTTACTTAACGCACTTTCTTCATTTTTATCTCTATTTCTGACATGCACTGTTTATTTTTATATTTTATTTTACATGTACTGTAGAGAATTTGTTTGGGTTTGGCCTTTTTTGCTGACTGTTGCCCAGCTTAACCTTTCATGAAGTGGAGTTTAGTGATGTCATATCCTGCCAAAAAGGGGATCAACAGTGAGCTAAAAAGAGGCTTTAAAAAGTTGCATAGAAATGTGTAGATTTTGTGGGCAGACCTGAACAGCTTTGGTGTTTATACACACATAAACTCTGAACAAGATTGATAAAAAATCTTTTTTAAATCCATTGACGTTCTTCTTGAGTATAAAAATAGTCTTTAATTAGACATAACAGATGTTCAGGTTACTGTTTGCTGTAATGTATCAATTCCCTGAAGTTTAGTTGAGTTTTCCAGTATTTATTATGTTTTTTGTTAGTCCCACTCCAATGAAAATCATGTTTTTTTTCAGTTTTTAACATGGATGTGTGACATTTTTCTTATGAAAGAGAACAAATGTAATAAGAAACAATTTTGTTTTTGCATTTCAGAGTATTTCTCCTTTTAAATCTCTGTCAATCAAACTGTCTTGGACAGACTCTGTTTGAATGAATGATCTTCTTTCCATCAACAGCTCTGCTGCACATGCACTAAACCCTCATCTGTTCCTAGTGTCTAGTTCAGGTTCTGGAGAAGAGAAGATGGTATCTTCACATTGACTGCAGTCAAATGAGCCGCCGTTCACATTTCTGTGGCTCATTTGACCACAGTTGTAAAGGATTGTAAGTCAATGAAAGAGCATTATTTTCCCAAGAACTCTGCTTCTCTGCTCTGATTCAAGACATTTAGATTGTGGAATTTTGGTCAAAACTTCATAATCATAGCTAAAACACTATAAGACGTTTTTGTTTTTTTTTAAATAAAATAACTGTCTTAGGGGGACTTTAAATTGTCCTCTGCCAGTCACTGTAGGTTCATGTCAATCATCTACAGCTGATTTCATTTCTGTTAATTATCCTCACTCTATATAAGTGTGTTGTTTTCAGTTGGTGATCTGCTTTGTCACCTTATGTTTCCATGAGGTTTTTAGTGCAGGTTCTAGTGTTTCCTTAGTGTGTCATCTGGACACCATTATTTATATTGTTTTAATTTCCCAAAGTAATGTTCCAACTTGATAAAACCCTTCAAACCTCATGCCCTTTTCTTGACCCCCAAACCCTTTCAGGATGGCAGATTCATAGTGAAATCTTAGTTTTTGCTCCCTCGACACCCCCGAAAGCCCAGTGCTTCTCAGAGAATCCCTGCAGCGATAAAAGGGATAGCCGCAGCTGCTGAGCGCGCCCACATATTGTTCTCCATCCGACCAGTGAGACAATGACACTTATGAAGACCTATGTCATTTAATATACATCAGCAGCATGAAATGGGAACAGAAAGCACAAGCCAGAGCCCGAGGCAGCTCAAGGCTGGGCTAACCGAGGCCAACAGGAGAAATCAGCCTTGTCTTTCAAGGCCACTTTGTCAGCTGCCAGGTAAGAGACCTTCTCTTCATTTTCCTGCAGACGGCAAGAGTTTAACCAAGAGGCACCACAAAATTACCTTTTTATATTTTACTCTTTAAAGATGCTCCTCAATTCTCCAAGAACACCTCATGTACGTATTTAATTATACATTGGAGCCACAAGCAATTATTTATCATCATTAAAGTGTTTGCCATCAATCAGGCTGTCCAATTTTCTGCTTGACCTGCTTGGTTAAAACTTTTAATAGCGACATTTTAAACAGCACAGAAAACATGGTATAGACTTACTTTTTATTTTACTATCTGCAGTAAACTAAGCTCAGAGTACTGATATATGTTATGTTGTAGACTTGATTTTATTTTTCCCCGTGATAAAAGTTCGAGTTTTAAAAGATGTCATCAGTAATTGTTATTAATGCTGCTGTGGTGTTTAAGGATAGAATAAGTGTGATTAAATACATTATCCTTAATGCATAATTTTTTGTGTTTTTTCAAACACATGAAAACCTTTTTGACTCTTTTGTGAATTCAGAAATTATTGTAGAACTCCCTTATAGAGACTTTTAAAATA
This sequence comes from Oryzias melastigma, assembly GCF_002922805.2. Taxonomy (NCBI): domain Eukaryota; kingdom Metazoa; phylum Chordata; class Actinopteri; order Beloniformes; family Adrianichthyidae; genus Oryzias; species Oryzias melastigma. Next base: position 28,464,620 of record NC_050514.1, on the reverse strand, counting down.
TAGGGCACAGAGAAACAGAAAGTCAATTTCAGTTTTTTTATGATTATTAACATAGTTGCTGTTTAAATGGCAAGCCGTTTTATCATTAAATCTGTATACTTGATATCAGGCTGGTTAAGTCTAACTAGTAATGCCAAAAGTACAAATAGTTAACTAGTAACAGTCCAAAATGTGAACTAGTTAACTAGTAATGTTTAAAAATGTGCACTAGTTTACTAGTGGTCCCTATTGATTTAATGACAAAATGGCTTGCCATAGATTTGTAGATTGCGTTAATCACTGCTGTTAAAATCTGCTAGTTCTGGTCCTACAGTTCTGTCTTATTTTAAATCGTAATCTGAAGAAGCTGCACTTCCTGTTTCAACTAAATTCACACTAAATAAATGTAAGCATTTTTACAGAGAAAAAAAAACTATATGTCAGGATTTGATTCTTTAAGTTGTTCCACTTTAAAAGATGAGAAGTCTGTAATGTTCATCATAAGCTGTGTTTCCATTGACTATAGAATTGCGTAAATTGGATTTGCAATATTAAATTCGCCTATTGGAAATAGACAATTTGGAAAAAAAAACTTGTATTTATCGAAAAAGAAAAAAGTTGTTGCGCTTAGAGAAGGAGGAGGATTTTAAGGGCATTTCAAAATTGACGTATTTCCCTATATTGTAATGGAAACACATTTGTCAAACTAAATGAGTCACATGACCAATAACCGGATACCAGGCGGCCACAGCATCACACAGCTCATTAAACACAACAATTCCCCAAAATCTCTTCATCCGTAGCTCCTCCCACATAGCTTGCCGCTTCATGGCCTGAATAAGATGCAGACGTCTCCTTTGATAGATGAGAACTAGTATTGTGTCAGAAATTTGAATGTATCTGCTGTAACTCAAAGTTCACATCCGTCACCATGTATTTGAATGACTTTAATGGGTTTAATGGAAACAGAGTAATTGTCGAATTGTGTTTTTCTTCTTCTTCAAATGTCGCGTGACACCAACGTCAAGGTGACTTTCCGCCACCCACTGTGTAGGAGTGTGAGTTGGAGTAACAAGAAGGCTGTCCCTCACAGAAAATTGTCTTTAATGAGATCTTCTATCCTCCACTTTATTTATACCTGTATTAATGGCACCTGTTAGAATCTGTTACCTGTAACGAAGACACCGTCCACACCTTTAAACAATAAAACTGTAGTCTTGATATTGTACATGAGGACTAAAATCAAGCATTAGATCTTATCAAATACACCAGCAGAATGATTTTACTTCTGGAGAATAGTGCATTGCATTTCAATGGTGACTCATTTGACATTAAAGTATAATTTATGCATGATTGTAAAATAGTCCTTCATCTACCAAACTTGACAAATGAAGCTCAGCAAAAGTTTAGTTGGGCATACTGTCATGCATATTGCAATTTACTTTCATCATCATTACTAGAATTCTTCATCCATATGTTTGACTGAATCCTAAGCAGTCAGCAGTGCAGCAGCAAGTTTCAAACTGTTCCTCTTTGTTCATTCAGTTGTCACTGAAAACCTTTGAAGTAAGCCGCCTCCTCTTCTACTTCACCAGTATCTTTAACTCTCACCTCCTTCTGAATATGTTTTATCCTTTACCACCATCACTGTAAAGATGTTATGGTCTTCTCTACCTTTGTTCATTTTCATCTAAAAGTCTACGGTGGCACCAAAACGCAAATCATACCAACAAATCCCTCAAGAGCGCCAGTATTAATGTTGATTTATTTAGTTTTAACTTTTAAACTGTTAACATGATCAATGTAATTCCAGTAGATTCCGAAAGAGAAAAGCGGCTCATGCCGCTTTTCTCTTTCGGAATCTACTGGAATTACATTGATCGTGTTAATGCTTTTGAAGCCCAATGAGGCAAATTCCTTTGTGATTTTGGGCTATATAAATAAAATTGAATTGAATTTAATTTAATTGAAAAGTTACAGTATCTTAAAATTTTTTGCAATTAAGCGTCACCAGCGAAGCCTCAGATGTTAAAGGGTTAAAGATTGCAACAACAATTAAAAAGCCTAAAAATTAATAATATATATATATATATATATATTCAAAAAGGAAAGCTAAATTCCAGAAGCTCAAACATAAAAAATGAAACAAAATAAAAAGTAAATGTACGGAAGCCAAAAATGGCGTGCCAGTGTCCCTCTCTTCCTTTCGTGCATTGAGACGTAGAGAATTTATCCTTGTTAAGTCTCTCTATTTTGTCGTTAATAACAAAAACAGCAGAATTAAACATTCCACAAAAGTAGTTTTTTTTATTATTTTTTTATTC
>NC_050514.1:28459268-28462240 GCF_002922805.2 Oryzias melastigma | reverse complement strand
TTTTCGGTTTCCGTAGAAATGTTTTAGAAAACAAGTTATTTCCGGAAATCAAAATTTAATGCTAAAAAAAAATAATAAAATAACATAAAAAAAAATTTAAAGGTGTGACATTGCTGAGTGGATAATGACGCTTGTTCACTGATTATATCTGAAAGTTATTTGGCATGGGAGTATTTCCAATAGATGTTTCTGTAATCTAAAGTTATTGATCAATTAACTCTTTACCATAGTATCTACCTTCTCTGGTTTCTTATTTTGTTTCATTTTTCAAACATTTTATTTTGATTTTTGTGGATTTTTTACTCCCCCCCCCTCCCCCACATTTTGCTTCCAAGAATTTAGTTTTGATTTTAAAAATGTCATGTTGTTTTGATTATTTGTTTAATGTTTTTAAATATATTTTTTGATAAATTAGTGATTTGGTTTCTCTGTGATTCTGTTTGGTGCAGTGTGATTCAGATGTTGTTCTCCTTATCCTCTGCCCTCCCGGGGAGCAGGAGGGATTTCAGATTCCTGGTGGATCGTATGTGCTCCTGTTCTTGACCGTGGACCACGCCTCTGGCTCATCTTGGCTGTGGACCTTGACCCCACCTATCTGGCTGAACGTAGTTTTAGAGTTAAATAAGCTAATTCTTCTTTATTATTCCTGGTAAATCGTGCTGGGAGAGGATCTCTCCTACATTTAGACATCCCTAAGGTTTCTTTTTTATCTTCTTTGTAGTTTTTCTACATTTCTTTGTCTGATCTGCTCAGATTATGGATTTTTCTTAAACTTTACCTCCACTTTCCAAAGTTTTAACCAACTTTATAAGGTTGACTGGCAATCCGAAAACCTCCGTCTGCTTTACTTCTCTTAATCAGCCGGGAGAGCAGACGGCAGGAAGCAAAGGAGCGCTCTCTTCTCTCTGATCATATAGCAGAGCAGCCTGTCACCTTACAAGCTGAATGTTTATTAAATGTTTGCTTTTGCATGCATAAGGACAGTCGAGAATGCATCTGAACTTCATTAAAATTTAACTTCAGCTCCCAGATTCACTCGTCGAGAATTGGTCTTATATAACATATCTATATTTTCCAAGTTGCTTTATTGTTCAGGCTGAACTCTTGAGAGTACACGTTGAAGGGCTCGGTGGAAAACATCCTGTTATTTCAGAAGAATGTCTGGGACTGCGAGTCTTTGAAAGTCTCCGGTGCCTCATGTATGGACGGATTGTTGCTTCTTCTTCAAGGCTTTTGTCTAGCGCACTGATAGCTGCTTTACTTTTCTCTGTTTCCTTGATCTTGGCCTCCAGCTTGTTCGTTTTGTTGACAAGCATGTGTAAGATTGCTGCAGATGTTATGTACATCAGCTTGTATGTCCCAAAATGCAGCATCGCACTCCCGTACTCCAGACTTTGCAAGGAGGTTCTTTCGTTCTTCCATGTGGTAAAGGGTATGTGTGTGTGTGTTCCCTCTGCATTGTATTTCATCCTTACTTTGATCCACCAGGCAGCCTTTGAAACCTTCCAAATGTCAGGGAAATCTGTTATTATCTTTTTAGTAAGCTCTTCTATCTAATGATCTATCTTGCTCCCTTATGAAACTTGCTCCCGGATCCTTCAGCAGTAACACCGCCTCTGATGACTCACAGAGCAGCAGACACCAGAGATTATTAATGTTTTTACAAAAATAGTTACACAGAAATAACAGCAGCAGCAGCAGTAACCCATGGTTACACAGACTACGTCACTGGGTGTCATTGATCTCTTTTCCTCTTCGCCCCCAAATTTTAATTAATCTGAGATACAATTCAAGATCCATTTGCATCCGTTTGGATTAGAATAGAAAACAAACTTATTTGTGTCCATCCAACCCTAATGATAGATGCTACCAATTTTATTTAAATTCTTTTAAGGGAAAGATGGGCCTGACTTGTGAGAAATGTAACATTACCAGAACGCTTCAGCCCTTCAACTCTCTTTGATGATCCCTGGTAATAAGTAAGGGAAGAGAAGAAATAAAAAGTTTGTAGAAGAAAGAAGCGTGGCTGTAATGAACTGACTTCCTGCAGGGTAATAAAGGTCTGGATCTAATGCCAGGGGCAACCATGCAAGCACGAAGACCATTACAGCCGGGTGTGTCGGCTTAACTCTGTCTGCAAGCCCCAAACCTTTCAAAGACAAAAAAAAAAATCCCACCTGCTTTAGTCAGCGGACACAAACCTCCCTAGAAGCCGCAGCCAATGTCTCCTCAGTGGCGTCAAAGGTGAAAACATGTAAGAAATGTCTTTTTTTTAGAATACTTTTCTATAAACAGGCAGCGAGTACGCTCCCTTGAGCATTCCTGCAGAACAAAGACAGAGAGGAGTAGAAGCAGGAAAAGGTAGACAGAAAATCTGCTCTCCAATGCAAGAGACTCTCAGACTGAAAGAATTCACTGACAGCTTTTAATGCATTTTAAGACATCGCTCTTATTAGAAACCAATTGTAAGTGTAATTTATTTTCTAACTTGACAAGTGAGAAAACATGAAAAGCATCCAAACTTCTAATTGCCTGAACTTTTAGAAAGGATGCAGTCAAGAGTCGAGCTGAAATCTTTCAACACAGAGCAAAATAATTTGCACAAAATGAGATGCACAAAAGTAATTTGAAATGGCAGTGAGGCTTGAAGAGGGAAATTGCAGAGAGTGATTTCTTAAGAAGTTTCATTTGTTTTGAATCTAATTATTTTAGACTTTAACGGTACTTATGCTTACTGTACTACAAGATTTGTCGTCTTATTTTTAGGCAAATGTCTTCAAACATTTGGAATATTTATAACACTTGGCTTTTGTTGAACAGTGATACAGTATGCTGGCATTTGATAGCATGCATAACAACTTGAGCAGCAGAGAAAAAGAAAAGTGATTGGGACTACGAGTGCTCAACAAGTTAATTTCCTGACAGGTTGACATCCTTCACTTCCCACTCTGCGCTTCTAAGTGTATGCATAG
>NC_050514.1:28416183-28459172 GCF_002922805.2 Oryzias melastigma | reverse complement strand
ACTCATTTGTTAAATTTAAATATGTTATGAGAAAACCTTCCAAAAATGTTGCTCCAGATCAGGATTTCCCATTCACATAAATCTGGTTATCTTGAACACACAAGACTAAAATCTTTAAATTATGCAACATTGTACAATTCCAAACTGCACAACTTATGTATAAGGCCATCCATCCATCCATCCATCTTCTTGACCGCTTCTTCCCTTTCGGGGTCGCGGGGTGCCGGAGCCTATCCCGGCTACTGAAGGGCGAAGGCGGGGTACACCCTGGACAGGTCGCCAGCCTGTCGCAGGGCCTCAATCACACACACATCAACTCTCACATTCACACCTAGGGACAATTTAGAGTCACCAATTAACCTATGAAGCATGTTTTTGGACGGTGGGAGGAAGCCGGAGTCCCCGGTGAAAACCCACGCATGCACGGGGAGAACATGCAAACTCCACACAGAAAGGTCCCAGCCGGGATTCGAACCGGGGCCTTCTCGCTGTGAGGCAAGAGCGCTAACCACTTGCGCCACCGTGCAGCCCTGTATAATGCCAATACTAAAAAAAATAAAAATCATTTAACAATATACGAGCTTGTAGATTTGTTGAATATTAAGAGGCGTTGAGGTTTTGTGTTTCTGCTTAAGTGTGTGAATGTACATGAGTGATCTGTACATGTGTCTATATGCATGCATATGCATATATGTATACACAAATGTTTAATATGTACAGTGAGTGTATATTCTGCATATTCTATTCAAATAATATATTGTTTCCCTGCTTATTTGCTTATTTGTATCTGTTTGCTCAGCTGTTGGACAGGACAAGTTAAAAAAAAATGCTATGATCTACACATAAATATGAAGACTCTTGTGTATCTGTTGTGTTCTGACCAGTGTTTCCAGTTCATTATTGGTCCTTCACTTCCAAGATCCTCTGACTGGTTTATATTTATCTTCATTCACTGAGTTGGAAGTTTCGTGAATAAATGTTAACCCTTCATAACCACAAATGCCTTTCTGAGACCCCCATTTCAGTAGCATTATACCAACTTTATTAAAAACTCATTGTATGTAACTTGGTCCATGTTCTCTGCCCTGTAGTGCCTCATCATTCCACTAGGGGCGGTAGAAGGGCTTTCCCAGGTTATTTTAAAATGGCTGCTTCCGTGAAAACTCAAAAACACTTTTGGTGGGAAAAGTTTAGCTAATTTTCAATACTTTATGTTAAAATTAACTGTTTTTTTAAATTATTTTTATTGAAATGACTAAATGTGTTAATTTATTTTTTTATAAAACACCATGTTAAAAATGTGTGGATCAAATTTGAGACTGTGGGTAAATAAAGTGTTTTTATTTTGACCACTCAAATCAATAATTTTGCATCTTAAGTTCATTATTGTGAGCAAAAACCTACTGAATCGCCCAATGTATAGTAACTGATATTATCTGTATCTCATTAAAGAGATATTAGATTTCATCACAAAGTTTAAAAAAAGTTTATATCAAAAATATTGAGTTATCTGTGAGTCATGTGATGCAGTGGGCTTTGGGGGTTTATAATAAGTAGAATTATTCTCCTTAGATTTTCTCTTCTTAACACTGACTGAATACCAATGCAATCACAGTGCATTTTTCTGCCAGTCAGATCTGCTCTGTGAAACATTTGGAAAGTTTTTTTTTTCCTTTAAAGGCAAATACTGACTTCCAGCAAATCTTCAGTGGAGGCCTTTGGGACTTTTCAAACAGACTTTTTGGAGGACCCACTGATAAGAATGGATGCCGTTTTAACCGCATGGATCCATTCACAGCTGGTGAGTTGTGTCCTGCTGGTGTAAGGATGTGTTTTTAGTTTAGCTTTTACATTTTTGTTGCCTCACTTACGCTCAGTTTTTTTGTGTTTATTGTTTCTTGTTTGGTCTTCAAGCTTCTGTTTCTGCTCCCTTCTGTGTCAAAATCACACCAGGAATCAGTTACAGCTATATTTGGTTTAGTTAATTAGCCCATTTAAGTTTGTGGATTTCAGTTGTCAAATTTCCTTTTCCCGTGTCCTCTTGACATACCTAATCCCTAAAAATCTACTCCTTGCATTAAATTAAGTCAGGATGCTGCAGCAATGGGAGGTACCTGGATGGTGCATGTTCCTACAACCTGTGTTTATTCTGCTGACATGAATACCAAAAATGAAAATATCCGGGTTAGCACCAACCCCACAGGCTTTTTGAAACTAGAAAACATTCTGTTTGCATTATAAAAGCTGAGTCTCTTCTATAAAACCACTATTTAAGATTTGAGTGTGATTTTAGAATTTATCCAGACTGATTTTTATCGATATTTATTTAACTCATGAACAGTTTTAAAACAAGCAGATTTATGCATCAGATCCCAACATAAAGTTTATTTTCCAGGACCTGAGTGCTCAGTCCTGATTGTCCTCAATTTTCAAGCAACTTGCTTCACTATGCAGAAATGAATATTTGATGCGAGATCAGTAAAACCACTTGGATATGCTACATGTGACCTTTGGGAAGAAATATTTCATAGCGGTGTTGTTTTATAGCTAAATTAACTGACATGGATAAGTCTCGTCCACAAAGAACGACGATCAAAGCGGCTCTGATTAAAATGGGTCTCACTGCTCTTTCAGCCCAGTTATTTCAATCAAAATCCATCTTTGCCGAGTTGTTATGGCAGCTGCTGTTCTGCTTGCAGGCTGAAAAACCGTCAGGCCCTGTTTTTAGATAGGAAGGTAAAAAGGAAGGAACAGCCTTGGATGAAAGACTGTTCTGAAACTCTGTTAGGTTAAGATAAATAAGTTCATGCTTTAAACACAACGGTTGGCAGGTTAAGTTTCTTACAAGGGTGACTGTTATCATGGTTACCATCTTGGTTCAGAATGCTAACATGAGAACAAAATAAAAAAAATAGCCTCTAAGGAGAAAGTTCACCTTAATATGATTAAATTCAAGTTTCTTCTTTTTTTTATTTGGAAATGAAACAAATGAAGAATTTATTCTTGGGTGAAGCTACAACATAAACTTATTTTTTTAATTGTAACATCTGAGAAAATATGATTTAAAAAAAGAAACTTGGTTGAAAGATATAATAATAAAATTTATGTTCTGTGAAGCTGTGATGCAGGAGTAGAGCTCAGCCTCTGATTGGAAGATTGCAGGTTCACTTCCCACCTAACCCCCCATCCATGTGTGAAAACGAGGCTTTTAGCCTAGTTTCCACTGAGCAGTACGGGTCGGTCCGGTATTTTGAACACTTCCATTGTAAAATGGACAGAGTTGGAAAGAGTACCTGAAAACCATACTTGAGTAAAAGTCCAGATACCTTACTGTAAAAATTACAAGTTACAAGTCACCAATTCCAATAATACTTAAGTAGAAGTAAAAAAGTATCACATTTCAAAAGAACTTACGTATTTAACTCGTACTGAATGTAGTCTCAAGGAACAAAAAAGAAATGTGAAGAACAATAAACTGTTTATTTATGAGATTTTAGTTCCTGATGTTAGAAATGAATGAATAGAAGTGAAATTTAACTCCTCAATGTTTTTTAAAATGACAGAATAAAACTGTTTTAAAAAATAAATAGAACAAAAAGTCAGTCTCAGTCACACTCAAATGTTCTTAAAAGGCACAAACAATGTTTCTAAAAAAAAAAAAAAAAAGTAATAAAACCTAGTAGATTAAAATTCAGGGCTAACTTTAATCTGATACACCTCTCAGTCTCCAGGGGGTATATTTTCAGTTTTAACAAAAGCTGGTTCTCAAAGTCTTGGAATTTATTCTAACTCTTTTTATCATTGCTAAAAAGACACTCACAAGCAGCAGATGGAGGTAGGGGAGTGTTGAGCCTTAATGTCAGCTTCAGCAGAAGTGGGAAGGTTTTCAGGCAATTTTACTGTTGAAATCAATGCTGAATTTCTTACTCTAAGCACCAGCCTCTCTGGTCAGTTGCAGTACTGCAATGTTTTGTTACTTCCTGGTTGGCCTCACCCTCCACCCACAAGAGTTGACTGAATTTAGCTCATAAATAGCATGCAGTACCTTCAGTATCCTGCAGATGGCGATATCATCTAATCTGCACATCAAACCAGCTGTGGTAAAGTAGATAAAGATGCGGGCCGTTGCGCACAATCACAATGTAACGAGTAATGGTAAGTGTCCATTCAGGGGAGTAAAGAGTACAAGTATACAATCAAAAATGTAGTTGAGTAGAGAGTAAAAGTTTCTTACATTTTTGATACGCAGTACTAGTTCAAAACAGCCAAAAAATACTTAAGTAAAATAAAAAAGTCCAGTTAAAAGACTTTACACCAATGAAATTGAACCCATTAAACAAAACCGACCCGTACCTTTTGGGGGGCCTCCATCGGTTGTAACTCCATTTAAAAATAGTTGTTGTTGCCAATACAGCGCTCATTTAAGATAACGTTTGTAAGAATTTCGGTTTTTGCAGTTTCCTGTGTTCTCTTTTGGTCATGAGTCTACATTGAAAATGCCTGCAAACAACAGGAACACCTGGTCTGTGGAGGAACTGCAAACATTCTTCTGCGATGGTGTGAGCTAGCGGTCTATACCACGCATGCGCTGTGAAAAACAAACTGCTCAGGCTTAACTGAGTGGAAACGCTCGCCAGAATTAACTGGACCGCACTGGACCACTCGTTACTGGACCGTACCGCTCATTCAAACGAGGCTTTACACACCTCTTCTGAATAGGCTCTTTACTTGAAGTTGACCAACTGGTTCAAAGCGGTCACCGTAGCCAGTCTTTACACGATGTAAACAGATAACCGCAGACAAACGTGGACCACCAATGGACCACTCAGTGGAAATTAAGCTAAAGGGCCTCTTGAGCAAGACTCTGAACCCCACAATGCTCCTGGTGGTTGGAGGTGTGTTAGAGTGTTCGGCTGTGACTGTAAAGTGCTTTGACCTTCAAAGAAAGTATTGTAAAGGTAGGTAAAAATGATTCTCTGAAAGAATTCTTCCATCTTTTCAGTAAACATTAATAATAGGTAACCGATATGTAAAAATCATTGATTATTGTTAGAACACGCTATCACTGCATGTCATAGCACAATACACAGTGTAATACTCGTTGGTTGCAATTAAAAGAACTTTAATTATTCCACTACATTCAAGTTCACACATTTGGAATTATTCAAATGCTAAGTGATCTTTAACTCCTTTTATCCTCATATAGTGAAATTCGTTTTTTCATACATTTTCTTGAATTTTTGGTTAGTTGAACATTGTTTAATTTCATCACTTAACTGGTTCCAAAGCACTAAGAAAGTATATACTGACAATTTAACTGGAACGCCATTAAGATTTAAGGAGTTCGGATGCAAAAGTTTATTCTTCAAATCTTTCTGGAAAGTTTCCAGCTTAACTATTCTAAAAATTCCGTTTGATTACTGCGATGACTTTAACAACAAACCTTATAAAAATGTCTTTGACCCTTTAACATCGGACATCTAAATAACACGATCTTTGATCCACTGTAACTCTTCGACCGTTTGTGATCAACGTGAATCAGCTGATTATGACGAGGAGAAAAGCGGCTTTTCATGTCCACCTTTTTGCCACACAACTATCAAAAGGGACACAAAGCCACTTCTTTTTAGTGATAGAATCAACAGATTTACTTTGAATACGTCACCACTTCACTAAAGTGTTGCATATAAGCTGCTTCTTCAGAATTTCCTGGGATTACGGTAATTGTGTAAACGGTTGAAGAGTTACAGTAGTCGAAAGAATGTAAATTCTTGACTTAAAGCTCTAGTGTTGAAGGGTTAAGAAACTATGAACGTAATCACAAAATCTTAAAATTTAACACACAATAACAGTTGAAAACAGTTTGGACAGGAAACAAAGCAGACGTTTTGTACAATATATTTTTAACTCTGTCAAAATAATAAATATTAATCATAAAAAATTCAATTTGACGCTATATTTTAAAGCTCGTGGTTGTAACCTGTTGGTTTTGTGATGCTCGTTGGCCTCAAAAAGAGTCCTTACCTGTCAGGTTGGAGGATCATTGGATTTTCTCAAATAGAATCTAAGGTCAAGACCAGTTTGTTCTGTCATGTCTTGGTTAGAGAACTGAAATGCAGGAGACCAGAGAGGAAGGTGGATAAAAAGCAAACAGATAAAAGAAAAAGAAAAATTGGAGGCAAGACAATCAAAAAAGTCAACTGATCCTGGTGTGAGCAGGTAGAAATGAGAGGAGCCAAGTTGGGTGATAGATGAATAAATCATGAATAAAAATTAGAATAAACTCTGTTAGAGCCACTGTCAACACTCTCTCAATCATTTTCCCTTTTTCCTCTAATCTTTAATACTCTGATTTCAGGAGTTTAATAAATGAAAAAGCTAAAAGAAAAAAAATAGGAAATAAGAGAGTAAATCAATGAACTGAGGTACATAAGCTTATAAAGGTCACCAATCTCTCTTAATAAATCGGATTTATTGACAAAAATGCAAACCACCCATGTAGTATATTTTACATCTTAAGTAAGAACTTCAGACTGAATACTTTTGTGACTTTTGAGTCTTTAAAGACTTTGATACTTTACACCTCCAGACAAAAATAACACAATGATGTTTGGCCAAATTCTAAGGCTAAGTAGATTTGTTGTGGATTTGAAGGAATTAAGACAATTTGACGATATTTAGGAGAACTCATCAGCCCTTTACTATAAGGCTGAGAATAAAAGGATTTAAAGATTGGGATGCAACGATTCGTTTAACAACGAATTGATTCATTTTATAATTTGTGATTGCCGATCTGATCCGCAGTTGATATTTTTTCATTTTAAATGATCCGATTCACTGATCTACAATCAATTCAGGTCATCATTTGCAACAATTCCACCAGTTTGACTCAGATGAATACTGGATTTCTGATCAGTCCAGGTGAAGTTTTCTAGATTCCTCGTTTTTCTTGCAAGATAATCAAGTGTAAATTAAATGTGTTCCAATAAGCACGTCTCATAATAAACACCTTTTTGCTGCAATCATTTGCGATGTCACTTGGCCATTTTTATGTTAAACCCAACATGTTTCAATCCAAATGGTATTTCCCACGATCGATTATTGATTTATCTCTTTTTGAAACAATTATTTAATGGCATTGTTCAATTACATTTGGTTGGATTGTAGGAATAAAAATCCATTCATCGATTAATCAATGAATTGGTGTTTTGATTCATTGAAAGTCCACCTGGCAGGAATCTGAAGATGAACCAAACGCAAGGTTCAGGACTTGATCCGAATCAAATTAAGTGGACCGGACCAAATTATTTTTGTTGTCTGAATACAACCAATTTCTTAGAAAACAACACTGTTTTAAAAGAAAAAGGAAAAAAAAAGTGTTTTTTTTTTTTTGCTTTTGTCTAAAAAAAAAAAAAAAAAGAAAAAATATTTTGTCTCAATTTTACTTTGAGTTTGAGCCTTGCATCGTCGAGCCACTACATACATCTGAACTTTTAACCCCATTCTCTTCGACCCGATCCTTGAGGTCTTCCAACCAACAACTTTTAAGCATTCTAACAACCCGCTTTAAGATGAGATGAGATCTCTCCTTTCAAGCCGTCAAACTCCCTCCCATATGTTGACTGTCTTAAATCTCAGGTCAAGAGGTTGTTGTCCAGGAGAGTTTTTAGTTGATCTTTGTTTTGCTATATTTTTAACTTTAATTTTAATTATTGGATTTTATCACCTTTTGTGTTTGGATTTGATTTTATGCTCTTTTTGTAAAACCCTTTGTGATTCTTTCTGGGAAAAGTGCTAAAGAAATAAAGAAAGATACTCTAAAAATATAGTGGAAAGTCAACAATTATAAAATGGCTAAAAAAATAATTGAAGAGGGACTTTGAGAACACAAAAGTATTTAAATGTTACAAAAAGCTTTCAGCCATTTTCCTCATCTTGTGTGCAGCAGGAGAGGAGCAGCTTCAGCCTAACCTGTCCTGATTGCAGCAACTTCACTGTCACGAGGGTTTAACATCACTCCATGTATTGACTTGATATAAAAAGCTTTGCAGCACATCAGTCTCACTAACCCTGAGGATCACAACTCATTATTGTGATTTTCTTACTTCCTGAGAATGTCTGAGCCCCAACCTCAGGCATCTTAGCTGAAGTGGTTCCTCTTCTCGCTCTGAACTGCAGCATCAAGATTATTGTTAGGAAAGTAGATAGTAGGATATGTGAAGAGCACAATCAATGCTCTCCATTGATGTGCTTTTCGTTTATATGAGCAACAGGAAATTGTGAATATCGTAGAAAAAATCTTTGATGCTTGACAGTGAAGTCTGAATTCCTTAAGTGGCTGACGGTTTTTGTATTCAGGTAGAAGCTTTAGTGAATATAAGTGTGAGGTTTGTGGAGGAGCTGGAAGCAGGAGTACTATAGAGACAGTATAGGAGCAAGAATATCTTAAAAAGAATGAAATATAACTGAAAAACCTAGGAATGTAGCTTCAAACTTTAATTAAAAGAAAAAAAAATGCAGATATTAAGGAAAATTCAGTGATATCTCTCACTCGTGATCTGCTTCCTTCAGAGCACTTTATAACAGACCCAGAGGAGGTCACCTGTACAGCCACAGTCCATTTTAGTCCCACAGAGTTACAACCACAGTGACTTGTTTTCCTTCCATCACCTTTATTAGTTTTTTCATTGTTTGCTCTTGCGGTTGTTTTGGCCCTTCTTCCGACTCCCCTTTCCACCCGGTGCCGTTTATTTATGAGGTGAGAGGCACATTAAAGAAGCATTATGAAGATCAAGCACTCAAAAACACGTTAGGGATAAACGGTTGTAAAAACCAGAGCTGGGTTAGACTTACCCATGTGTGCACATCCTGTGTTTACTTCCAACTGTTGGCCATAAATGGATACTGGTACTCCCATCCTCATTAATTTCAATTTAAGAGCAAATGAACCAAAACTAAACAAATGCTACTATGCAGGCAGAAGCAAAACAGAATGATTATAGGCTGTAACATTGGAACTCCCAACAACAAGACAGAAAACGGGACACAAAAAACACTCAACATTAAGTCAGTTCCTCAAATCAGTTCAGTTAATGATTCCTATGTTTCCATATCTATTTTTTTAATCATAATACCCAGGTCTCTGCTGTGGTGAAAAGAAAGCTGTGGTTGATTGTGGCTGAGAGGTTAAGGTTAAAAGAAATTCAGACTTAAAAAAAAACAAAACAAAAAAAACTCCAGTTTGTTTTTTTTTTTATTTGTTTTTTTCTTACAAATAGTCTGAGAAAATTGAACCAGCGACCCGCAGACCACAAGCAGTCTCCCAACCCGGTAGGTTTTTGAGGCCCATATGTATCCCAGTGGACCTAACAAGCTACAGCATTTAATTAATTCATTTAGTTTTTATTTTGTTAACTTTAATATATATTCAAAGTCCCATTCTGATTATCTTTTTCTGTATAACAAGAGCATTTCCAGTAGTTTTTTAGCTATGATTATGCAGTGTTTAGGCAAAATAAAAAAAAAAACCTGAGTTGTTTTCTTGGACATAATTTCGACAGAGAAATGAAAAATTACCCCTGAGTTGTTGGTGGGACTGTCCCCCTATTATTGCTGAGAGCTCTCTGTTTACATGCTCTCCTGCTATGTTACAGCCACTTATTCCTGCAATCTAAAGGTTTATTCCAACTGGAAAAGCCTGTTGGTCTGGACTTCATTTGGTCCAGAACAAGTCCTGAGCCTTATGTTTGTTCTGTATTCAGACCACCGTCGTCTGGGTTTTTCTGTTCCAGACCATAGCTTGTAAACAAATCCATTTGACTAAAACTCCTTTCACTCTTTGACCAGGAAAGAAATCCTGACGACGCAAACTTTGCAGTCCTTGTCAGGACAGTTCACTTACATTATATATTAAGTTATTACTTTACATTTCGCAGATCAATTTCAACCGTCTGTATCAATGTCAGGTTAAACACTTTTTACTTAGTGCTTTGGTACGGTGGAGACATGATGCAAGACGCTATAAATACCCAAATAAGTGTTTATGACAGACCAATTGTCGCGAGAACAGTGTGAGAAGCAACGTCTATTATGTTAGAAGTTGTGCTTTCCTAGGTGTGTTGTTGTTGGGAGTGGGGTCATCTGGACCCCACAAAAGAGTATTCTGAACTTTTTTTTTTTCCCCTCGCAATGATTTTTGATTTTCACTGGTGTCCATGGCACTAGCGGCTGGGTGGCTCAGTGGGCTAGGTGAAGGGCTGACACGCAGAAGCCCTGGGTTTGATTCCCAGGGTTGTCCACTGATCCCCCACCCAGATTGGGTCCTTAGGCAAGACAATTGACGTTGCTGCCTAACTGGGTCCCTGTGCCCCTCAAGTACAGGGTTGTGTCAGGAAGGGCATCCGGCGTAAAAACTCTGCCAAATCACTGATGCGAAACAGTGGGTGCTGTTACGCTGTGGCGACCCCGAAAAGGATAAGCTGAAAGTGAACTACTACTGGTGTCCACCTTCGTCAACATTTGTCACGGATGGATAACACATTGATGTATGGCTTGGGTTATCTGGACCCCATAAGACAGCACAAGGGTTAATTAGCCTGCATTTATCTGAACAAATTATAAGTTGCTATTGCATTGCTGGTTCACATTTGTCTGCAGCTTTCTGTTTTCATTATGTAAAGACTGTCCATGGTGGCTGTTTTGGTCTGCTACGAGCATGAAGCCTATTCAGAAGGGGTGTGTAAGAGTTTGGTAATATGACACGTATCACAATACCTTAACCAATAAGGTTCTAAAAGTATGATTGATAAAAGAAAGTGTTATTTATTTCCAACATAGCTAAATGTAGCTGTTCCAGTACTATTAAATAGTTCAGGACCCTGAACGGGTGCATGACAGTTTGCACTACAATTTCTCTGAACACATTGAAGTAATAATAATGGATTGGATCCATCTGCACTTTTCCAGACGCTCAAAGCGCTTACATTGTGTATCCATTATTCATTCACTCCTCATTTATACTTGGTGATGGTAAGCTACTAATGTAGCCACAGCGTCCCTGGGGCAGTCTGACAGAGGCGTGGCTGCCTGTGCGCGCCTACGGCCCCTCTGACCATCACGGGGCATTCATACACCAGTGGAGATGCACTGGAGGCAAGGAGGGTTAAGTCCCTTGCCCAAGGATACTACGACAGTTGGCTGGCTGGAACGGAGATTGAACCACCAACCACGGCTGCACTAAGTAAATACGCATTTCACCGGTCATCGCCACAATGTTGGCTTTTTTAAGAGCATCATACTCCTCACTCTGATCCATCAGAGTTAATTAGAATCTATCGCGGTGTATTAGCAGATCGTTGGCTCGCTTCGCCGACAGCATTTTGACTGAGGCTCCATGCATGATCTGCTGCGCAGCTGAACTACTTCACTCGTTCTTATCTGAGCCCGCTACTAAGTACTACAATCCACGTTTTAATATGATACTGGCAGCTGCATGGCACAGAGTTTCAGTTCAGTACCCATCTCAAGTAAAAACTAAGCAGTACATGTCTTATAATAACAAAAGCTGCGAGGCAGACTGAACATTTAACACAAGCTGGTTCTCACAAGATCTTGGGTTTGTTGTTTTGGTCATGGTGTAGAGTTACTCCAAGAGGCTCAGTGTGCTGTGCTGCCAACTAAAATAAACTAAAGTGAGACTATTAGATACACCTTTGCTTATTAAAAATTAAATACTTATTGGCTGGACAGCCTTTTAAATCGATTCAAGTATCGCCAAGTCAAATATCGCGATATATCGCCAAATCGATTTTTTTTCCTACACCCTTACTTTTTAGACAAGAAACACTGAACAAACCAGAGTTCAGTCGGATTAGAACTGAACTGACACCACTTTGAAAGATGGGTCAGAGAGCGGTTCCTGGTTCCGGAGTCCACTTGGGTGTGTTCATACTGAAAATTTGTTCCGGATTACTGGGGGAAACGAACTCTGATCCATTTTAAGCAAACTTAATGTGCCCAGTCTGAATACACTGTAACATTACCAGATCAACAAAAATGGCGAACAATATTGGAGCTATCCAGTTGTACAGATTGGAACCAGATGCCAACTCGGATGAGGAAAACAAAGACAAGCTAGTTGTCTACAAGTACAGGAGAGCAGGGAGCTTGCTGCACACCTGACATTTTCTATATCACAAATGAGCTTTTTTTCAAAAAGCACTTTTTTCTCCTCCTGATTTGCAATGATTTGAATAAAAAAATACTAAGAAATGCAGTTTTAAGCTTCATTTTCTTCATATCTGTCCTCTATCATCAGAAAAACGCCACAAAAATATGTTAAAAACCCCAAAAACACTATTTTCAGTTTGTCTTTACTATGAAAAGTAGGATGAATCCAATTCAAATTAAGAATAGAATATCAAGATAAATCTTTTTGGAATATGTCAAAAGCATTTAGAACAAAATGGAGAACCAGTAAGGATAACAAACACACATATAGGCAATGGCTCGGTCAGATCTCAGACCTCAATCTCACCAGATCTGTGCTTTTACATACACATACAAAAGTAGAATCCATTCAGTTTAGGGAAGACAACCACTTAGACATGAGGTATTTTAGTGCCTATATCCAAAGTCCATATATTATTCTGTATGATTCACCCTCACATTTAGAGCCAACAAATTTAACAAACTCATTACTATTCATTGTTTGCTCCCTGTGGGGACACTTCCATGCAGGTAAGTGTGTGTCGACTTGATGAGAGCACTACAGGCGGCCTTCCACTTCTAACAGACCTCTTATTTAGACCATAAGATTATACGAGTCAAGTGAGGCTGGAAGCAGCTTTATTATAATGCATTGTGAGGTTTGCCGATTGTCTGTGACCCAGCTTATAAGGTCATATATTCAATCTCCCAAAGGCTGAAACATTCACTGTAAGAGGTATGGATGAAAAGAACTAAATAGATGGATCTGAGGGAAAGATCTTCCTTCTGCTATTGTGGGAGACGGATGCTTTTAAAATAGACCTTTTTTGTGGTATGATGGGGATTTAAGTGGTCAACAAAAAGAAAACTTTCTTTTATCAACTTTTTCTGTAGTGGAACCAATGAATATGTTAGCCATAAAAACAATAATGGGAGATATTTCTCTAAATTTATCATCCAGGGATTGTTTAATTGCATTCACTGATTCCAGTTGACCAAACGGCATGGGATTTGTCAAACATTTGTAGCTTTTTGGATCCTTGAACTTCAATCACCTTTTAATTGAAAACAACTGTAGCAGCTGTTTCATCAGTTTGTGCAAAAACACAATCTATCTAACAGTCTGCTGATCTCTCTGTCTGTCCTATCTGCCCATCCATTCATCCACCCATGGTACATTCTCTAATATATCTTACAGGCATTCAGGGGCAAACTAATCTGCAGGAAAGACTAAGCTGTGATTTCTGGCACTGCACAAAAACATGTCTCACATGAGCAGTGATGTGGTTTTATAGCTCTCCTGGCGCACCGCGGAACATTTAAAAGGCACACTCAAATCAGCTTAGCACTCTTTATTACCAATCTGCAAACAGCTTAAGGATCAAGAAGCACGTCCTCCAGTTGGTAATATTCACAAGTACACCGGAAGATGAGTGCAATTAGTTATAAGAATCACGCTGAAGTAGAAGAAAACTCCCTTATTGTAACTAAAGGGTAAAACAATATCCTGGATTTCCTTGTAAAGAGACCTTGGATGTGTAGATGCTGTGGCTGGTCAAACAAAAATAGGTTTTATTTTCTTACTGCTACTTAATTTTTCATCATAGCTGCACAAGTTTACAGACTGATAGGGGTGACATCATAATATTTTAATGAAAACAATATTTCTAAGATTAAAAAAAAATTTGTTAATTGCATATTTTACTGTGACTTAGTAACTTGTTAGTGACAGAATGGCTCCTCCCACAAGAGTGCAGAATTTGTAATGCTCAGGTTTGACCATTTGATTGGTTGTAAAGGAATAAATGCACTTTTTTTGTGTCAGTCATTGACTGTATAAACACTGGATAGTGTGAACCTTCCCTTCTCGTTTTCCAAATAGAAAGTATCCAAAGAAGACCTTCCACGAGGGTCAAAACCCCATAGACTTCTATTGAGAAAAGAACAGTCATTACTCAATCATTCTTTTAGTCAGAAGAATCATTCTTACTCTAACACCTTCTTCTTAGCAACTTCTTTCTTACTCTATTTTCTTTTAAGACATGTTTTCTTTATCCCAAGTTATTCAACTTATAAACTGACCAATCAGATGCCTCAGTAAAAGCACTTGATTGACAGCTTCTCCCGAGCTGCTTTCAGTGGAAGATGTCAGGGTTTTGTGCTTGGGTTGTGTCATGGTTTTGTCATGTTCTGTTTTCCCTGTCAGTCTCACCATGTTTAGGTTAATCATCCACAGTTGTCTTCATTTGGTTAATCAACCTCAGTGTATTTAGGTGTCTGGTTTTCAGTTCCTCGTTGTCAGGACATATGCTCTGTCACCATTTTTGTTCCTCCATGGGTTTTTGTCATGTTTTGGTTCATTTATTCAATGGTTTAAGTTACTGTGAACAACAGTCTCCTGCATTTGAGTCCTCCACCACTATTTCATGACAGGAAGGGGTGTGGACTTTGAACAAGCTCACTCAGACCAACTTGGACTGATCACTGTTGCAGGTTTCAAAATGACAGCAGACGATCAGGAAGCCACGCTGTCGGCTTTGGTCTGATTTCACTAGGGCCGGACGTAAGGCAGTTTTTATGGGTGACTTCAATACCTTGTTCCATCCAATGAAATAATATCTATAGTATTTTTTTTTTTTTTTTATGTTTCAGTATCACTTTGTTTTTCCTAGGATTTAAAGACGGACTCAGATGAAATTTGTGTTTTGGGTGTTTTTTTTAACATGTTTTTGTGACTTTTTTTTTCTCATGTTGGAGGACAAAAAGAAAAATTAGCATTTTTGAGTATTCAAACCATTGTGAATAAAAGACAAAACAATTTTTTTGAAAGAGCTTATCTGTGACGGAGAAAATGTGCTGGGTGGGTCACAAGCTTAATTAAAGACTAATTAGGAAACCACTGAGAAGGCTTTTAAAAGAGCTCAAAAGATGATTGTAGCTGGACTTTAATGGTGTAATGAGCCGTGTCTTGTACAATATGAAACAGCAAAGCAAGCGTGGAGTCCTAACATGGAGATTTTGATCAGCTGTTTGAGATGAGTGTATCTCTTATACTGGAAAACCTGCAAGAGTTTTGCAAGTTTCTTAACCCTGGTGCTCTCTTATGGAATCCAGATGACCCAACCCTTATATTGATGAGTGATCCCTCCCATGACAAAGGTGTTTGCCACAGAGACCAGTGAAGATATGAAATCCTTGAAGCACACTATCTTGTGGGGTCCAGGTGATCCAATTTTAATGTAAGCATGTCTAGGATAACACAAGGGTTACACTGGTTGTTTCCAAGTATTAATCTTACTAGGACACATAATTGGACACAAAGAAAATGCATACAATATTTTAGATTTTTTTTCTTCAATATGTCAGATTTTGAGCAGATCTAGCAACGTTGCACTATTGTTGGTAATGTTTGAGTCAATCTTCTTTACCAAAATGGTTTGCTTCTCTGTCTTTAAAGAGTGGTCTGGATGCATAGGTGATAACTAATGATGACTAATAAACACAAATCAGCTTAGAGCTTTAAGGCCATAAAAGTGCAGTTTGTAGTCGATACACAAGTTGTTTTCTCAGATAGTCCGTTTCACTTTACAAACCTGAAAGCTGATTTGAACTCTGGCGTGGATCAAATGGGGCATCAGTTCATCTGCAAGTGAAACCTGAATAAACCCAAGTCCACAGTGATTGATGGAGGTCTCACTTGTAAATGTTGCATAATGAGGAGAGGAAGTTGCCAATCAATTTATCACAATGAAAGGACAAGCAGGACTCATGTTGCAGTTATTAACAAATGGGATTTAACAGATGTTTGTGCTCGTCTGTGTTCCATTCTCTCTCTGCTACCATGAATACATTATAACAGAGATTCCAGAGAATTTGGTTGGGTTTGTCCTCTAATGTTGTAGCTACTAAGATGTATCTTGCCTTCCATTTATGATCACCTGTTTATTGGTGTTTACTCATTTCTTCTGCGTCATGATAGAGATTCTAGTGTTTTTATGTTTGTCTGTGTCTTTCCTGTCCTCTTGAACTCCAGTTTAGTCTGGTACTGCTGGGTGAATATTACATTATTATTATTATTATTTGGTTGCTCAGTGCAGGGATTTTACCCAAAACCCTTTACTGTTATTCATATATAAACACTTTTATTGGCTTTTTTAAGCTTTGGACAGAATTGGATCATAAAGTTTGGGAACATTTGGAATGGGGTCAATTCTAACAACCGATTTTGCCCGTTTCAGTGATTTTGTCCTTTGCGAAGTGTTTAAGATTATTTTTGTTATGAGCTGGCACTTTATGAATAACCTTTATTGTCATTCCACAAAAAACAAATGAGTGAGTTTACAAAACGCAGCAAAGAATTTGGCAACGGAATGTTGCTGTTTGGCTCCACAAGCAGTCAGAATAATTGTGCAATATAAAAAGTCAGATTTATGAAGTGTCATTTCTAAAGGATCTATATATACAGTTTAAATACATTATAGGCAACAGTTTCCTGTAAGTTTGTAGTCTTTTTGCGCTGCTGCTAATTGTTACAGAGCAGTCAGATGGTCCGGGGGAAGTCTGGAATCTGGTTGTTCTGCACCAGATGCTGCAGAATTTTCCTCCAGATTTCAGTCGGGTGAACTGTCCATGGTTGGGGTGGGTGCGATCTGACAGATTCCAGTGGGCCATGGACAAACAGCGTCTGTCCGCTGAGTCCTGAGTGGGAGGGAACAGTCTTCTAATGGTGTTCCACTCTTCAGCAATTTTGAGTCTGGGACCTTGAATCACACGGACCAGATGGAGATGCAGCTTGTTTTTAGGTTCTTGATGGCCCTTCTTGAAGGTATAGAGCAGGGGTCTGCAACCTTCAACACTTTAAGATCAATTTGGATTGATTTCTCACGGACCAAAACCCAGAAGGAGCCACAAAGTCTTGTTTCACTCCATAAATAAAGACACTGCTTTTTATTTGTTATTGTGACTATTGTGATAAATATACATGAACATACTTTTGTTATAAATAAAATATAACCTTTGGACAAAACTAGCCCTTTTTCAAAAGATGAAATAGATTATTATTTTGACAGAGGTTCTCAAATGTAGTAGTAATATAATAATTATCTATTTTATTTGAAGTACCTTTCTTGTCAGACAAGGACACTGTACATGGCAATAAAAAACAATAAGAGCAGAGAACAATAAATAAATAAAAATAAAATTAGCCAACTAAAGAAGAGCCAAAAACTTAATGTGAGAAAGCGGATTTAAGCAGGTGAGTTTTGAGTTTAGGGTAAAGAGACGATATTAAGAAGATCGGGTGGGAGAGAGTCCAAGAGGTTGGGAGCCGACCAGCTGAAGGCTTGGCTCCCCATAGGGACTAGACCACCGGAGGGTACGGAGAGATCGGAAGGGGGAGTAGATTTGGAGAAGGTCAGGAGGAGCCAGGTTAAGGAGGGCTTTACATGTCAGAAGGAAGAGTTTGAATTGAAATTGGGAGCCAGTCTAATTGCTAAAGGACAGAGGGTTTTGTTTGGGAAAAGGAGGGAATTACTGTAGTCGAGGCGAGAAGTGACCAAACTGTGAACCAAGATAGAAACAGAGTGGAAAGTGAGAGAAGGGCGGAGATGATTAACGTTGCATAGATAAAAGTAGGCAGATCGAGTTACGTTATTAATGTGAGAACAAAAAGATAGTGAGACAGAAGCTGAATCTACAGAGATTGTGATACTTGACACTTTAGAAAGAGTGGAATTGGAGCCTAAAATAAGTACTTTGGTTTTGTCGCTACCGCGTTAAAGAAAGTTGAACCAGTTTTTGATTTTTGACAAAACAGGAGGAAAGGGACTTGGGTAAAAGAGAGGAATCAGGTTTACTGGACAGATAGAGCTGGTTGTCAGCCGCTAAGCAATGAAATTTACAAAAAAATTTCGAAGAGGTAGGAGGTAAGTGATGAAGAGAAGAGGGGAGAGGACAGAACCTTGAGGAACACCAGTAGAAACTGATGAGGACTGAGAGCTGAACTATTTTGTTGATACGTACAGAACTGTCCTTCACTCTTTTACATAAAGTTTGAGTTAGTTTACTTTTTTCTTTTACTTTACAATAACTTTTTAAAATTATAAACTTTTATTTTCTTTAACCAGAGAGCCACATTGGAGGGGTAAAAGCCTCAGGTTGGGTGGGCGGGAAGCCTTTTTTTTTCGTCAGCACAGGAATTGCTGGTTCTTGCACCCCCAGGAACTGTAATAACAGGTTATTCTAAAGCTTGCTTTTTCCTTCCTATCAGTGCTTGTTCTCAGGAATGTCCCCAAATATGAAGCTGTTGTACCTTCATGCCATTTCCATTTACTTTGCTTAAAAGCAGACCAAATCAAGGTGTTCATTTTTTCTCTATTCCCCAGACTATCCTAGCGTGATTGTGCCTCAAGGGATCGTTTTAGGAACCTATGGCAGTATTTTCATGCAGGACATGCTCTAATACACCTGCAAATACAATGAGACGTGACTTTATAGTGATTTCTTTTTAAATCCAACTGGGTTTTGGTGATGGCGAATTTGTTCGGTCATCAGAGCATTAAAGTCAATTCATTTTCATAGTAATTTCAGTTTCTGTCATCTTTCTTTCTGAACCTGTTCTTTAATGAGGAGTCAAAACCCTCAAGGTTCTGTCCCAGAACCCTTCCCATAGCCGGAGCACTGAACCATTACACACTCAATTACCATCACATGCATTCTCAGCAAAATGGTGAGAGTGTAATAAGACTGCAAACATGCAAGGACTTGAATTGCTTCACGAAAACTGGGA
Organism: Oryzias melastigma; assembly: GCF_002922805.2. Classification (NCBI taxonomy): domain Eukaryota; kingdom Metazoa; phylum Chordata; class Actinopteri; order Beloniformes; family Adrianichthyidae; genus Oryzias; species Oryzias melastigma. Next base: position 28,440,178 of record NC_050514.1, on the reverse strand, counting down.
CAGTGTGTGACATCACACATATGGACTGAGGACATAAAGCAAATTTATATATATATATATATATATATATATATATATATATATATATATATATATATATATATATATATATATATATATAAATATTGAATATCAGTGGCGGCCCATGCATTTCAGAGCTGAGCCTTCAGTCTTCCTCCACCCAAACTCGCCTTGTTAATAACTATTTTATGTTTCCAACACCATCTTGCTATATGGGAACATTATTTAATGGAGCAATTCCATCATAAATTGATAATTTGAATTCATTACAATTGCACATATTGTGAAAACTAACTCTGCGCCTGCAAGTCTCCTCCCACTGTACTAACAGCTGCAACAAGTGTCAAAGCACAATTGACAACTCATTAAACTTGAACATTTATTTGTTTAAATCATTGCTAGTTTACAGCAAATCCAAAAAAAAAAAAAAAAAAACGTTTATCACCCTCATGGGGGTTGATGAGGGTGATAAACACTAGTTTTTCATGGTCTTTAGACCCTTTTCCTTGCTGAGACAGCCTTGATAGCTTCGGGGTTGGCCTGTCTTTTTTGACAATGTCCAATTTTCCCGTAAAAGTCCATCTTAAGAATGACTTGTGCAATAAATCTGCAACTACATCAGCTTCTCCGCTTTCTTTTATTGTTAAGTGCAAAACAGCGATTAATTCAAACAAAAAAAAACCAAGTGCACCTACCGCCTACAGCCTAAAGAACAGAAGAATTTAGCTTTTGGTAGCACAAGCTTTGACCATCCAATCAGAGGCGGTTTTGTCATCTTTCATTGTCATGAAGCTATAGAGTCTCTAAATCAAATTCTAATTGGTTGGATCAAAGTAAACATGTTTACTACATATATGGCTATGTTTTTTTTTTTTTTTTTTTGGGGGAAAGTTGGCTGCAAAAGCGGAAGTGAGGATGTAAGGACTAACTGTATGATTGTAAGGCAGACTTTCATGAACCTAGCAACAAGTAAGGGCTAAAATCTGATTGGTTAGAAACTTTCAAGTGAAAAAACTGTGACAATAACTGTGAGAGAGGATGACAGAACAGTTGGAATGACCTAAAATATATCTTGGAGAAAAAAAATATATACATATATATATATATATACACTTCTCTGTGATTTAGATTCTTCTTTTCAGATCATTTTAGGCCTTCACTGAAGGCTTTACAGGCCCTGATTGTATGCCACTGTATGCAGATAATTTATATATATCTATATGTGTAATAGCAAAATAAATATTTTGTACCTTTAATTCTTATAGCCCATCTTTATTTTTTAGAGCAACAAGTTTTCAGAATCTGATTTTTACACAATGACCTTTTTTGACTTATAGTATTTCTATCAGACAAACACAAACTGATGCCCGCTCAGTGACAGAAAACTACGCTTGAGCTCAGATCTATAAGTAATACATGGGGGGGGGGGGGGATGCCATTTGTCATCATTTTAAAACATGTGGGGTTTAATGCATCTGAAAATCCCTCTCTTAAGTTGATGTATGGGGACAAAGACAGCCATTTCATTCTTTTAAATGACCCTCAGGGATCTGAGCGTAAGCTGTCACGTTACCATGAACACTCTCATCATTATTCGCACTAAGGGTGGGGGTTAAAAGTCCTTCTTATTACATTTACTTAAGGGAAAATGTGTGTTTTTGTTTTGCAGACGTCCTAATGGGATTTTATCCAATAATTTGTACTTATGCCCACTTACAGTAATCAAAACTTACATAAGACTTTCATCAGAACGTATCTTAACACTTTGTATTTTTATTTATTGCAATGAAGAAATCTGTGGAGACCTATAATCTGCAGTTTTTTCCTGGATAGAAAGCTGATTATCAGCTAAGTGGAAAATAATAAGCATTTAAAGCAATCTAGATGGTCTTCTTTGCTCATTGCCAAAAAACTGGAGAGCTCTAATTGCACAAATATGTACATGAGCTTTTATAAAACGATTAAATAAAACAGAAGCAAATTGCTTAAACAGGGCTTAATGCTGGAACTATCAGGGGCCCATTAAATATGTTAATGTGTTATTTTTAAAATCATGTTTGTGCTTAAGTGTTTTTTCTTCTTCAACAAAACCTCACATTTATGTAGGAAATAAATACACCCAAATAAATCCTTGTTTATTTTAGTTTTAAGTATAAAGTCTGTAGTTGGTAAATAATTTTCTGTCACCAACATAGTTGACTTCAGTTGACCTCCGCCTCATGGTTACAGTTTGGTGCCCTTTCCAGAATAATGTCAGAACAGATGCCTGTTTGTGTTGTCACGGCTTTCTTATGAAAGAGAACTGCTTTGAACAAATCGTTCTGGGACAATATTTGATCAGATTCTTAATTTTAAGATTAGGAGATGACATTTCCCACTGTGCCGAAATGTTTTTTTATGCTTTTATTTTTGGTATAAAGTCTAAAACACATTTTTCTAAAGAAGTACAGCTGTCCGAGTCATGTAAAATTTCAATAACATTTGAATTAAGGTCATTCTAATTCATTTTTAGTTTCCAAAAGATTATTTTTGTGCTATATTTTAGTATTCTTTTCAGGGTTGTAAATCTGAGAAAATAGAATGTGTTTGTGTCAGACTTGAACTGTGTCTCGTCAGTCTTACTTTATCCACAAACACAACAGAGCCAAAAATTGATAAAGTATTAAATATTGACCTGTGTGAACTCTTTATCTTTTTTTTTTTTTTTTGTTTGTTTGTTTGTGAGTCAATACCGACAACAATATTGGGCACAAAGCAGCTAAGTGAGCTCATGTTGTGGGTGTGGTCAACTTTGCATCTCACTGCTTGATGTTTGTGAATTTTATAAATCATTTTTTTTATAATTTTGTTGTTTTTCATTGTATTATTTTCTGACTATTTGATATACTTTCTTCTGTTTTTCGAGAAACGTGTTTGTTTTTTTTATATAACTTTCACAGTTTTTTGCTCCAATTTTTACGGAAACCACGAGAAAATACCCATTTTCTCGTGATTAAAAATAAATATTCTGTACCATTCCTCTTTCCTTTTCCCACACTGAGACGCCGAGCGGTAATACTGTATGTTGGCTATAACCAACACCGTATGGCTTACAACAACTCTTAAAAACAGTAAAAGAAACGCTCCTCAAACATAGTTTTTTTGTCCATTTTTAATTTTTTAATTTTTTTTTAATTTGTTCTCTTGTGAAATCTTGTCTTTATCACAACATAATGGGGAAAAAATTAAAAAGCCTATTTTTGGCTTCTGTGATATAGGACTACAACCGTTGTAGTCCAAAGCGAGTAGATAAGGACATGTCTGTAACTTCCATCACTCGAACACGCTGGTTCACAGTAAGAGTAATGATGTCAGGGATTTCTGTAGAGTTGGATCCAACAAAAATGAGAGATGTTTGAGATTATTTATGATTAATTACTGTGAAATTGCAATTGGGGCATTTTCATATACTTTATTGTTGGTCCCTGCCTGCTCGCCTTCCCTGCAGCATCGTATGCATTAAAATCAAGGCTTACTTCAAAGCTCAGAACAGACTGATGCTATTCATCAAAAAATATTGATTGCAGCTCATTTTCTGCATCACCAAACAAAACTAAACAGTTCATGGCTCATAAACTAAACAGATACTGATCATGTCTGTGGCACAGACACATTGTGGCTTTTTATAATGAAACATGAAAAAAGATCACCCTTTTTTTAATGTTCATAAGGAAGACATGAAGTTAAATAGAAATATTTTCTCACAATTCATGCGACAGGAGCGTCCAGTTCCATTGCTAAGTCAATGTAAAGATGTGTAACTCGATCCATAGAAAAAAATCATTTTGGCCGCTCATTGCAGGGATTTTCATCCTGAACTTCCATCCATTTTCTTAATCCACTGCATCCGCGGCGTTGCTGGAGCCTGTCCTGGTTACTGTTGGGCAAAGGTGGATATTCCCTGGACCTGCAAAGAAACACAGCCTAAATAAATACCAATACAGATGAAAATTGTCAAACCTTCTGATTGCTATTTTTTATTACAAATTAAAAAAAAAACTATTTAAAACTGAACATTAATCTACTCTGACAGTAAATCCCATTGCAGCCCTCAACATTTCACAATGTTTTTATAGCTCAGAGGGTGTTCTGGGATGAATGGGCGACATGTTAGTCCACCCGTCCACAGCACAGTGTGAGGTGGAAACAAAAGATGGTAGCAGCAATTTCTTTTCATGTCACTCAATCTAGCATTGCATTAATTAGGATTCTTGTGTGATGATGATGTCCTTGTAAAGCTCTAACCAAGCCTCACAACCAACATTTGAATAGTATTTCTGAATAGATTCACTATAAAAAAAAGGTTTTATTTTCTCTTTTTGTGCACAAGAAATTAAAACTGACATAATTTTTTCTGTTTAAGTTCTGGATGAACACATTTATATTAATAGTTTTTCAATGCACATGCACATTATTTGTGTTTAGATTTTGCAAGTTTTGACTAAAATCAATAATGTTTTTGTTTTCTGTCGTCATTTTTGGGCCACCTAAAGGATTGCTGGGAAAATGAGTTGAAGAAAAACATAAAACGACTTGATTTGAGTTCGTGGAACACGTGTAACCCTCGGAGGAAAGCAGCTTTCACTGTCAGCTCAGTGATCCCTTGGAGTGCAACACCTAATAATTTTATGGGATAGCAAGTTTTCTTTAATGGTTTTATTGCCCCACCAAAAAAGGAAAAGAAGTATTTTCTCAAACATAGTCCCTCAATAAGCCTCAGGATCAGCCCGGCTGAAGGCGTTCCTGTCACCACTGTAGAGTCACCAAACTGCATTTCACTGGTGCTGAATTATTTAAACTGGGATTTAAAAATATCAAGGAAACCTGATGCCAAATATATATATATATATATCTACTTTATTTTCCAAATCCAAGTCTTAAATGACATGCTTTTGATGTAAGGCACAATATCCCAAACGAAGACTGACACAGACTGTCTTTCCTCTGCCTCGTTTTAAAAAATATGGTTAAAAAAACTCAAAAATAATGCAAACAATGTCAAGGTGTCACTCAAAATAAATACAAAGGTGACTTGTTGCTAAGCAACAGTGATCTAAAAGAGCTGGAAACTCAACTATCTGGGCAATAAAGTAAGTTTGAGCAGATTGGTTTTCTGCTGCAAACTTCAAATCCATTATTTTCTATAAATATCTGTATTCTATTAAAACATAAATATCTGTTTATTATAAAATACAGAAAAGGTTTTCTTGTATCTTTAAAAGTGAGTCTAATTATTTCTAATTGACGAGACATAAAGAAATACATAGATAAAACCAGAGTGTGCATAAATAGTTCATAATCATAACTAAAATGTATAAATATGTGTTTCTATAATTCCTTGGAGAAAAATACTTAATAAACTGATCACAAGGGTAAATAATTAGATTATCAACCTCGAAACAGCAGGTTTTATTTGAAGGTCCTCGTTTGTGGAGTAACTTACCTGAAGATCTGAGAGTTTCTGCATCTGTGCAGATTCTAAAATTCATATTTATATTATATTTTCTTTTAAAAAGTAACTGAAACATATGTTTTTATATGCTTTATCCTAATTTTGTTTTTATATTCTGTGTTTTATTGTGAAGCAATTGGTATATTTACTATCTTGTAAGGTGCTATATAAATAAAACAAAGTTTATTATTATAATTTTGCAATTATAAAACTCATTTATTTTGCTTTTAAGGATTTTATGGCCTTATTGATTTAAAATTTATTCATTCTCACTCCATCTTTTAATCAGTTTCTTATCAAACTATTAACTGTAGCATGTTGTCATTTTATATTTGTCTTTGATTATTGTTGTTTTTAGTCTATTGTGTTTATGGCTTTTTGTTGCTTGAAATTATGTTTATAAAAAACACCACAGAATAGAAATCGTTGCTTTTAGGTGATATTTTCAGTTCTTTTAAAGTTCTGTTTTCCCATCACATTCACACCAAGTTCAAGTTTCGTATTATCTGCAGCGGTTCTTTTCTAAGATTTTCAGTTCCTGCTTGTTTCACAGTTTGTTTGTGTTTAATCGTATTTGTTAAATCTGTGAGTTCCTCCTCTGCTCTCCTGCATTTTGGGTCCTACACCTCTTGTTCCTGACACAAGTAGAACGGAAAACTCAAAGGCAAAAACGGTCTTTTGAATATTCCTTATGCAAAACAAGTGAAATACTAACAACAGATAATAACTGTAATGTAGAATAAAATGACAGACAATCAGAATTTAATTGAATCATAACACAATGAACCACAAATCAAAGGTATTGTAATAGATGTGTTTGTGTGAATACAACTAAGATTGTGTGAGTGTAAAAAATGTTAAATTGGTGAAGAAAAATGCTCTGATGGTTGTGACAGATTTTGAAATGAAAAAATTTAAACTTATGAATTGCATTAAAGATTCAACGATAAGAGCGTCCTGGAAGGAACTTAGATAATAATTTCATCAGAAGATTTGCAAGTTGTAATATAAATATAATATAAACATAAAATTGTAATATATTCTAGTTATTGTCACTGCTGCAGAAGTAACCACTGACAATAGATAGTTTTATTTACTTTTTTGGAGAGTGAAATCACAGAAGAACAGATGGAGGAACCACCCTCAGCTTCAGTCAGAAAAATGTGGGCTATTTAATCCTAAAATGCTTCCTGGTCTTATCTCTTTAAATATCTAGATATCGGCAGATAAGTTTGTTGTAATATATGTTAAAGGAAGTGGAATTCAAATTCCAACTTTATTTATACTTTTCATACAGCAGCTACACAAAGTACTTTAGGGTTTGGAACATTTAAAAGGTAAATTATCAAACACACAGAATGCCCTCAACTCTCCCGACCTCTCACTGTTTTATTTACTCTGTTATTCTGTTGCGTCTCCGTAGATGATGCATTACACTGACATCTGTTCATGTGGTGTTGGAAAATGTTTTTTTTTTTTTTTTTTCTGGCGTTAATGTTTGTTGGAAAGGATTTTTTCCAGTAATTCAAACACCACATGAACGCAGCACTTCTCTAAATTTACATTTTTCCCTTATGGACCCATTGGTGCAATAGGCATTAAAATGAGAATAAAAGCCTCAGTTTTGACTCTGCAAAAGTCCAAACACAACTCCGTAACGTTCTGTTTAAAAAAATGTGAACATTTATTTTCAATGAAGATTAAAGTATGTTTTCTTCCAGATTATGTTAGTTCTTTCTCTTATGAGGCGGATTAGTAAAATGTGTCACACATCTGCTCACGGTTTCTGTCAAATTTTAGAACCTTTTGTGCCCACTCTGCTATAATGCAATACTTTAGCAATGAGTTTCTCTAAAAACTGCTCCGGAAATGGTTCATAGGCAGGATTGAACTGGGTTTGGCTCATTGTTAAAGGGTGGAGGGTCCACTTTACGTCAATGGTGCCACTGGACTCTTTAGCCATAGGTGTAGGATGGAGGTCAGCTTTTCAATGGGAGTTGAGAAGCTCACTTAATGTTGATGCACTGAACTTTTCAATATTGAACTAAAAGCATCAAAACTCCTTTGTTTCTACTTCAGGTGTACTTGGAGACTAAAATGAAATGTAAAAATTTAAATAAAAAGAATGAAAGTTGAAAAATAATATGAAAAATGTCCTGAAACTTGTATAAAAAAATGTTGTTCTCCTTCAACACTTCCTTTAAAACGAGGATTCCTAAGACTTCAAGGCTCTTGAAAATTTATAAGCTTTTTAAAACCTCAGACTCAAAACATTTTGATTCATTCAAATTTTTGTTTTTTTTTTGAAGTAGAAGCTTTATCCAATCATTACATGCTTTTGGTAGATTTTACGAGGTGGAATAACGATTTTTCAATGGGAGAAAATATTGCAATTCTAAGGGTATCTGAAGAATTTTGGTCCAAGAATAAACTCTTTTTTTTCAATTTCATGACATATCTAGCATTTGTTGCATTTCTTGCATCAAAGCAAAATTGTTTGTTACTAACATAACTGAAAGGTTGGTTCTTGAGATTCTTTTTTAAACCAGAGTACTGAATTATTCAAATATAAAAGTACAATATGTTACAGCTAGTCTAAAAGTAGTTGTTTCAGGTTTCATACACATTAAGAAAGGAGACATTTATGTTATTAAAATCATCATATATTACTTTACGTAACATGAAACCAGTTTGTAAAGTTATAGCATTGTTCTGACTGTTTTAGTGTCCAGAAATTAGGATTACGTGTTAGTTAACGAATGTGAACCCAAAATGGCAGCAGATCTGATAGTATATTATATTCAATGCAATATTGTTTTTTTTCCATTCTACTCTGAGATTATATGGGAACTATTTTAGTGAACCATCAACTTCTGATGCCACATTTAGCAGGATAAAAAGTCTTTCCTAAGCTGCATAACTTCTCCATAACACAATTTGTTTTCCACAAAAGTGTCTAAGAAGCTTTAAAAATAAATACCAGACATGTCAAACTCTAGTGTGTGTACTTTTTACCACAAAATAACGTGTAGAAGACTTTTGATCTGTTTCATCTTTGAGTCTGTTGTCCCAGGGTGCTTGAAAAATGTATATGGGAACAAAGAAGCTTCAATCCCAACCTGGGAACTCCCCCCATCTTGGTTATAAAAGAAACATTCATGAAGAAAAAAAAGCAACAATTTTTCCAATGTTTCTCTGGATTCTTGTAGTTACTGTCAAAACAGAAAAATAGTTCAGATTATGACTTATGAAGGAAATGATCTTATTCCAGTTAACACCAGAATATTAGGTACATTTTGTCTCTGTGAGCTTAATTTTTTAGGTACAGTGTTGTCTAAAATAAATGAAGAAAACCTTTTAATTTGCCTGATCTAATGAGGAGCACCAAAACTCCTCTGCACAAAAAAGGTGAAAACATTCAAATAAAGGTCAGAAGCTTTTTGGGGTTTGTTGCAAACAGGTTTAAGATCAATAGCAGTAATTACAGCTCTACGACACACCGACAATTTGAATTTAATAAAGGTGAACTGAGCTACAGTATCAAAGATGACTGGTTGTACAAGCTGGACTAATTAAACATTTTAATCTTCTTTCAGAACAATAAAATAATATCAGCATAAATGGAACACATTTTAGATTTTAGAGGCTCAGCTTGATCTTGTGTGTGTATGTCTTCTGTTTTCAATATATTCATAATGCAAAATATGCCTGTTTTGTAAAATCTACTTACTTCTATTTCTCAAAGCTTGTTCGTGTGCTGAAAACTATTTCTTTAACGTGTAGATTTAAAAAAAAGTTGAATTTTTTTTTAATGTATTTTTTGATCATGTTTCATGTCGGTTTTAAACCAATTTTTTATACTGTGAAATTAACCTTGGTGATATAACCCACTTTGTGCTCTACTTTAGTTTTACCCTGTGCATATAAAACAAAATATTCCTGCATAGCATTGACCTACTCTGCCCCCCGACTGTCTGATTTATTTAATAGTTGCTCACTCAGCCAGCAGTGGCAGCAGTTTTTGCTTCAATGTACAAGGCTGCACAGATTGTATGGTATGAGCAAAAAGATTGAAAACTTAAAATTGAATTTCTATTAAATTATTAACAACAAAATATTATACCATAAAAAATCAAACTTTTATCAAGTTGATGAAATCTATCTGATATAAGCTGTTCATTTTGCTTAAAGACCCACTCCGGTCATCTTTTGATCTATTTTCAAAGCACTCCCAGCGTTCCTTAAATTAATATTTTTAAAATTCTGTATGCTGCTATGCGACATAGTTTCTGTAGAGCGGCAGAAGTTAATTAGAAATTTGCCTCTGAGTTGTGGGTGCCTTCCCCCATTTCCCATCATCCTTTTGTTTACACTTCTCCTGCTAGCTTACAGACTTTCACAACCCCAAGCTAATATTACTGGTGCAACAAAAATGGCGAGCAACATTGGAGCAATTCAGTTGTACAAGTTTGAGCCAGATGCCAGCTCGGACAAGGAAAACCAAGACTTGGATCTAGAAGTGCATGTATCAGAATGGAGCAGAGCAGGGAGCTTGTTGTATTGGCTTCTAGGTCACATCCACAAACTTTTTCCAACAGCATTTTTTCATCTGCTCCTGATTTACAAACAATTGAATAAGGAAATTCTCAGAAATGTAATTGTAAGCTAAATGTTCTTTACAGATGTTCTCCGTGAGGATAAAAAGGCTACAAGAACATGTTAAAAACACCAAAACACTATTTTATTTGGAGTTGGTCTTTAACGAAGAGAAGAGAAGAGAAGAGAAGAGAAGAGAAGAGAAGAGAAGAGAAGAGAAGAGAAGAGAAGAGAAGAGAAGAGAAGAGAAGAGAAGGGTTCATTGTCAAATAAATGTCAAGACATTTGAAATCCTTCATTCAGGAGTCTGATGGACCATGGGTAATAACTGTTTTTGAGTCTGTGGTCCTGGCTTGTGGGATCTATATCTCCCCTTGATAGCAGTAGTTTGAAGAAGTGTTTGGCAGTTTGAGAGCAGTCTATCCATATTTTCTTAGCTCTAGAGGCAGCATCAGTTGTGTTCTCTGGGGGGGCAGAGGCCAACCGATGATCTTTTCAGCTGTCTTGGTCACCCTCGACAGGCCCTACTTGTCCGAAGCCAAGCAAGCAGCAGGCCATTTGTGCTCACCTGCCACTTTATTATGTACACTCTGCTAGTACCGGGTTTGACCCCATTTTGGCTTCAGAACCAAGAGGAACCTGGCCGCAGAAAACAACAAGGCCCCAAGATTGCCCCAGAGCATCTTTACCCGGAAGTCCTAGACTGAAGTTTGAACGAAGAGTATGCTCTAACTCTAGAAAAACACCTGAACCAGTTTATGGTTAGGGTGAGGGATACGGTTAGGAATCTTCTAGTATGGATACACAAATACAGCTTCTGGCTACAGTTGCGACATTTGAACTTCCAGCTAATGTTGAGTTTGGGCGTCATCTTGCCTGCAACCAGGTCAGTCTCTTCAGAACTACCTTAATCTTTTATCAAATAGGCTCAACAAGGTACTGGAAACATTCCTCAGAGTCCATATTGACATGATGGCATCAAACAGTTGCTGCAGATTTGTCGGCTGCACATCCATGATGCTGATCTCCTTTTCCACCACATCCAAAAGCTGCTCTATTGGGTAGAGATGTGGTGACTGTGGAGGTTGTTTGAATCCAGTGAACTCATTTTTATGACCAAGAAACCAGTCTGAGATGATTCCAGCTTTAAGACACATTTTCCTGCAGGAAGTAGCGTCAGAAGATGGTACACTGTGGTCATAAAGAAATGAACATAGTCAGCAACAATACTCAGGTAGGCTGTGGCGTTGTGAGCATGCTCAGGTGGTACTAAAGGGCCCAAAGTGTTTAAAAAAAAAATGTCCCCTGACCATTACACCACCACCACCAGTCTGAACCATTAATACAGGTCAGGATGAATCCATACTTTCATGATATTGATGCCAAATTCCGACCCCACCATCCAGATGTCGCAGCAGAAATGAAGACTCATTAGACCAGGTAATGTTTTTCCATCTCCTATTGTCCAGTTTTGGTGAGTCTGTGAACTGTAGCTTCAGTTTCCAGTTCTTAGCTGACATGAGTGATACTCGGTGTGTTCTTCTGCTGCTGTAGTCAATCTGCCTCCTGGTTCGACGTGTTGTGTATTCAGAGATGATCTTCTGTAGACCTTGGCAATAACCAGTAGTTATTTGAGCTACTGTTTTTTTTTTTTTTCAGCTGGAACCAGTCTGACCATTCTCCTATAATCTCTGGCATCATAAAGGCTTTTGTTTCCACAGAACTGCCGCTCACTGGATATCGTCTCTTTTTCTGACCATTCTCTCTAAACCTTAGAGATGGTAGTGGTAAATGGCAAATGGTAAATGGCGTATACTTGTATAGCGCTTTCTACCCTCCTTCGAGGGCCCAAAGTGCTTCACAGTCACAGACCCATTCACCCATTCACACACACATTCACACACTGGTGGTGGCTCCGCTGCCGAACACTGGCGCCAACCTCCCACCAGAGGCAATTCGGGGTTCAGTGTCTTGCCCAAGGACACTTCGACACATGGGCGGGCAGGGCGGAGTCGAACCCGCTCACTTCTGATCAGGAGTCGACCGCCCTACCACTGCACCACGGCCGCCCCCTCATCATCAGTCTCTGAAATACTCAGACGAGTCCGTCTGGCATCAACAACCATCCCACATGGGTTGAACTGGAGTAGATTTTCTTGATCATGTCTACATGCCTAAATGCATGAGTTGCTGCCATGTGATTGGCTGATTAGATATTTGCATTAATGAGCAGTTGGACAGGTGTGGCTCATAAGTAGACAGTGATTGTAGTGATATTACATCAGCACTGGTTCCATAATGGTTCGTTAGAAGGATATCTGCAGTTTTTCTGGTGGTTTCTCTATGGTGAAGTGAAGCCACCGCTGGGCCTTTTTGATCTGTGCTGATGACGGTTTCCAAGAACTTGAAGGGGCCACACCCTCCACATCCAAATACTTGACCAGTGTTTCATCTTTACGAGTGCTGCATCGTTTTGAAAGAGATGCGTAACCTTTACGGCCAAGACGCTGTAGAAAGACAGCTCTCATTGAACTCATTAACATGCAGGTCTTTGGAAATTCAGACACTTTTCACTGATATATCCTGAAGGCTTTGTTCTTTAACAGGGTATGATCAAGGCTGCCATAAGGGCTACACTTTTAGCACTCTACCTGACCTGTTTTAAAAACTGGAAAGAATATGACTAAACCCACGCTTCTATTTGTTATAAAAAAAAGCTATAATTTAGAACAAAGGTGTTTAATAGTCATTTTTTTGTTTTTTCTTACATAGAGAGGCAGATGGGATATCTTTTTGATCAAACACAGCTCAGTAAACAAGACATTAGTGACAAAATACAAGCACATAAAAACAAATCTTCCACCCTTTACACAACACACATCAATGTTTTTTTTTTTTACCTCGCTCACATTCTGCAGAGCCTGTCAACACAAGCAAACACAACCAGCTTTAATGAGCGGGCTTTAGGGAGGCAGTAACAGAGGCTTCTCACAGAGTAGATTAGTGAATGTGGTGGTTAGGCTGTCTCCCGAGGGTGCTTACATCTACACCATCAGAGTCACAGTGACTTCTCTGTCAAGGTCAAGCAAATGAGTCAGGTGAGCTCACTGCAGGGAGAAGAGGCACAACTGTCCTCCATCCGTCACGGCGTGCTACAGCTCCGCTGCGGTGACTTAACGCGTGGAGCCATTGTGTTGTGGCTCAGCAGTTACTGTTGCCTTGTCACAGCGAGAAGGACACAGGCTTCATTTAACCTCTTTGTGTCGTCGTTGGCTCAGACTTTGCTGCGGTGCTCCAGCTGCTTCCTGCACTTCAAAGCTGTGCTGTCAAGGAAAAAGAAAAAAACTCACCACAGACTGCATGTTAAAATCTGAAAATAAAAGCTAAATCTTGAAACGATTGCTTCAAACTGCACTTTAATGTACTTTTGTGCCTTTTTCACTTTAAGTTAGTAATAGTTATTTTTTGCAATATATAGAAATTCTCTTTTGAACCATATCCAGGGATTGGAAGGTGCTTATTTTTTAAGAAAGTGTGTCCCAATAGGCAAGCTTTCACAATAACAGTTATGCTCTAATTAGTCCACCAGAGGAACTTTTAAATTCTGCATCAGAGCCAGGAGCTGAAAAACTACATATACATTTAAACCAGAGAAATACTTGCTGATATTACTTCCCTGTGATTCACAGTGAGGCAGAGCAATACCCTACAGGGGCTTTGCAGTTTGTTAGTGTGCCCTATAAGCTGGATGCACTTATTTGCTGATTAAAGTCATGCCAGGATTTGCTCCTGACAGCTGACCTTCTGTGAAAAGATAGGAGTGGAATCAGCTTTCAAATGCCACCATTTCCCTACACTCCATACAGGAGGGATGCGGCACACAGGCTTCAAACAAGATGTATGCAGGAAATGGTTTGGTTTGAATATGAGGTTGATGGTTTGTGGTGTGACAGCCTTTAAGTGATTTACTTTCTCTTGCTAGAAGCTGGGAGGCATCCTGAGAAAGTAGTTGCTCCATCTCCGTCTTTGTCAGTGTGAGAGCCCTGCTGAAGACCTCTGTCGGCAGCTGGTACCCTTCAGTAATCTCTAACTCCATACTGTTAAATACACATATTTGAAACATAATGAAGCCAAATGATCCTAATTACCCAAAACCTTCACGGCAGAGTTATTTCTGCAAACAAAGAGCAGGAATCCTCACCAGCCTCCTCATTTTTTTTAGAAATGGTGCTAGTATCAGGTTCAGTTCAATCCAGTGTGAACGCGATATACTTTAAGCACATTCAAGCAAATGTTCAGCACCTTCTTGAATGTGCATCGGATGCCTGGTGTATATATAGTATTAGAGCTGACTTGTTTTCACCTTGCCTCTGGAAACTCTTGAATTTAAGAAAAAACTACAAGAAACCTTTTCCTTTGGAACTATAGGGGATGTTCATAGACTATACAGTATAAAGTTGCGTCTTCAGGAGGCCCAGAACATTGACTTCTAAAAATAAGAGAATGCTAGAAACATTTTGAAAATCCATTTAGACTTCTTTTCTGAGATTTAGACTGAATAACTATAAGCTCTAAAGTTTTATTATCATTTTATTCATTTAATTAACTATGAAACTTTAATTTTTGTTTTAAATATTTGTGTTTTGAGTTAAAAAAAAGCTCAATTTAAGGTGTTCTGTAGAGGATTCACAACAAACAGTCTGGTGAAAAAGGCAGAGAAATAGCAGGGAAGCAGTCACTGGAATGAGGTCTCAGTACACTAATGACTGCTTTAAACACAGGTGTATCATAATGGCTTCAAATGGTAATTCGTTGTACCACTTATTACTTGAAACTCAGCTTGTTAGTTTAAGAGCCTCACAATCTCAGAAATGACGCTGATCCATCTGGGACATTCCCGGTCCAATTAAAGGAGGGTCAATTTGGCATGTCTGAAGGCAGTATTACACCAAAACACATTATCCTCAAGAGACGGAGAAGGTTTCAGATGCAAATCTGTGAGCTTTGTTTGGATGTTTGATTTGACTCCAGAAAAGAGATTGTTTTACAAAAGCACCGTGCATTGCTTTGCTAATGAAACATCTTCAAGGAATTTAATAAGAACTTGTCAGACGATAGTCATTAAAGTCTGTTTTTACAAGTAGTTGTACTCAAACCCAGAGTCCCACTTGATATCAACTCTCCCAAGAGAGAAATGTTCAAAATTTGAGAAATTAACTCAAGAGTTTTCACTTGAGACAAAGTAAGGGAAGGATAGTGCAACACTAAAAATGAGAAAATTGATTTGGTGTCATAGAAACCAGAGCTTAAAGCAATTTCTTGAACATGAAAGTTTGGCATCATCAAATAAACATTTGTAGAAGCTCAAATATTGGATTATTACCATAATTATGCCAAAATTTCCCTCTCTTCATCTTCTTGGTCATAACCATAGAAAATGCAGATTCTCAAATACATCAACCTCAATGAGCCTCTGTAGTGTAACATAATTTAGCAAAGATGCTGCTGTCACTCAGCTGTGAGGCCATATCCTCTAATTTATCTGCCAATTTCCACCATTTGCCACAATAACAGCTTGACAGTGACATCTAATGCTCCTCACGAACCTCATGATGTTGTTCTGAGGCAATGAGATCCACTCATCAGTTCTGCCAGGTCACCCAGGGTATGGTACAATCATGGGTAATACTTCCTTTTTACAGTACAGTACTTACAGGATATTTAAATGGCATTGGAATGGTCCTTTTTGTATCTATCACTAGGAACTTACAGGGTATTTACCTAGTGGATATTTATGTGTTGCGTTAATGTGTCTTTTGTTGATTGCTTCTGGTGGTTATACGTTGGCGTCAGTGTTCCGCAACAACGCCACCATTAGTGTGTGAATGTGTGTGAATGGGTGACTTGAAATGTGACTGTAAAGCGCTTTGGTTCTTTAAGGAAGGTAGAAAAGTGCAATACAAGTATACGTCATTTATTTCGTGGTACTTAACACAGGCAAGAACAGGGTAAGTACAAATAAAGTACCTTGAATTTACTTAACTTACTTGAACTTAAATTCAAGGTGCATCTACTCAGTGCAGAATTGTTGTAAACAACAGAACAAAACATAAATAAATCAAGTAGCTGCCAGATACATTGGCGCTCACAACAGCCAGTCTTGCAACGCACGCCACCTATCTACCTCTGAAGGAACATCTCACCAAAGTATGATGAATATAACGTTTTACTTCAAATGAAAATAAAAGATTGATACTTGGTGAGAAATATCCAGATATATCACAATATCGATATTTTGGCACACCACAATTAGGTACTATATAAAAAATCCAGTGTGTACAGCATAAATATCTAGTAGGTATAATATATATACACAGTAGATGGTATGAATCAAGTAGTACCACACAGAGAGTATCTCGTAAGTACACAACAAGACCTTGACCTTGTTGCTTCTCCAGCAACAGTGGCGACCAACTGCGGCATTTGCTAAACCATGTCTTGGTACTTGGTCATGGTTCCAGTCCTTGGTCTGTCACAAACTCTGACAGTATTTCTGTCTTGATGATGACATTTTGAGACAACATCTGACTACCTTCTACCAACCAGAAGGCTTGCTGCGGCCAGGTGGCACTGTCCGTCCATTTGGCTATGTTGTGTGGTGAACTAGGAAGAATTTACTGACAAAATCAGCTTTTTACGCCAGCGTAAATAGAAACTGATTCCTCATTGAAGAGTTATTTTTCTTTGGGCCTCAATAAGTAAGACGCACTGTACACAGTGAGACCATTATGTGAAAAACACAACAGGATGTGTCTATCACCCAATACAAATACCTCTCTATCCTGAAACTATGTGAAGTGAAACAAACACTGTGTTAACGACATCCACTGAGTTTTTCACAATATCCCAAACTTATTGTGAGTTGTGTATTTTTATTTCTCAGTTTTTCCTCTCTAAAGTTTCTTTCCAAATGCTTTGGGGATTTTTCCAAGTGGTTCTACTGATTCTGAGGATTCTGAAATGAGTGAAAACTGAACCTTTTTCCTTCGAGCTGGAGTTCAAAAATAGATCAATAATCCAGCTGTCTTCGCAGGGGGGATTTATTTACGGCTTCAGAGCTACGTGTACGTGGTTCATTTCCAAAGCATTACATGCAACAAAGTCTGCATTTGACTATTTCAAGAATTAGACACATTTATATTTGATTTTAGCAAATTGTATTGATTGCTGAATCTTTGTTTATTTCTTTCAGACAGGCACCCATCAGGGTTTTTATTTATCAAAACAAGCCTTTTCCTTAAAGATCCAAAGTTCCACTCCGCTTCAATTATTAATATTTTCTCTGATGGAAAAGTCTGACTGAGAAATGAACACTTAAAAAAAACTGTTTGAACAAAGTTATGAGAAGATGATGTCCTCGGGCAGGGTCTTTAGTGACCCTGAGATCTTCACGCTTTAGAATTGTTTAGCTGCAATACAAACTCTGTCAAACACAAAGTTTTTTCCTATCAAAAGTTTATTCTACAAAAATTTAGAACGAACACAAGTTTGAGTTAGGCCCACAGGACCCATAGATGACAGAGAAAAAAATATATTTTATTTTTCTAATGACATTTTCAGTGAAATTGAAAAAGCCACTGTCAGTCATGTGAATTCCATTTGAACTGGGCTTCAAAGTTGATGCACTGTTACTTGGTTCAAAGTAACTTTGGTTCATTTTAAGCTTTGTAAGGCTCTGCTAAATAAATAATAAAAAAAGAGGGTTCCTGCACACCAGCCAAATGTACAAAGAGAAATTTTACACCTTTTGGCACCCAAATCTTCATCTGGCAACCGGGGCTTAGCGCTGAAATATTGCAGTCAGATTTTGAACACTGCACAGAAGTCGTATATCTTCCTTTTTTATGGTAACCTGTTGCTTCTTTTTTTAAATTAACTGTTATTAAAATTACACTACCAAAGATTTAGCTGTTAATTCATGCTTAATAACCAAAACATAACTGAGGTACAACTACTCGGAGGGCCTTGACTTTGACACACATGAGCTAAACTAACTCGAGCTTTATTCAACTGATTCGCAAACAGTTAAAAAAAAATACGTATCACTATGCGAGGCTTTGACTACAGTACCCACAATGCTCTAATAATTGGCTTCATAGTCTACCAAAGTCGAACTAAATCATTTTGGCAGATTTCTGAGTGCCATTTACCACAGAAAATCAATTATGATGTCAGTAAGCACAACCAGAATTCATACTTAAGGTGAACTGGATTTAAAGCTATATTCTCTATTTAGAAATTAATACATAAAATCAAGGATTTTTACTAGGCCTGAAGATTAAAAGAAATATGGAAAGTGTTACTTAATGAACTCTGATTTCATGTTGGTTGGTTATGTTTTTCACATTTCTGCCAGTGATCCACCACAAACGGTAAAAGACTGCTGACATTATGCTGCCTGCTACATTTCCATTATTCTACATGAAACAGGATGTCTTTTATTTTGAAAGGAAGTCATATTATAAACCTCTGTCAAAAGTTAAAAACTATTTTAAAATTTGGAAAAAAGGATATTGTCTCTTTATGTTTCTGCTTATTCATGCTAAAACTAATTCATTTACACTTATCAAAATATTAACAATAACATAAAAACAAATAAGTTTCCCATTTTTATGAAGGGTGAAATGAGACTTCATGTGAGAAATTGAACCGATTGACTCTTCAAGTGTAGCAGGTTGCCCAGAACTTTGGAAAGTAGTTGATTTAGGTTGACTTGACATGTTTATTACTTTTATCAATTTGCATAATGTGTCATTATGTTAATCGTTTGTATTTATGAACATTATGACCATTTTGAGTTTGCAAAATGTCATTGTATCATTAAGAACTCAAATCCATTTTTCATGAAAAGTTGCACCTTTACTCTCTAACTGATAATGAAATGACAGCACTAAGTGGTTTTTCAAAACATCTCAAAATAAATACTTTTTCCAATGATATGTTATGTTCACAGCTACATTTTAGAATTCAAGTATTTAATTTTATACTTTAACTTTAAATATTTCACTTTTTTTCATCTTTTAGGATTTTTTAAAAATCTTTAAAGTGACCTCACATTAGTTTTTTTTTTTTTTTGGCTGCAGCGGCTGACTCTTAACTTAAGTGAAAAGCTAATTATTAGTTGGTCAATAAATTTAAATTACACCATAGGTTGATCAACATTTTAGAATGAAACCTAATTGGGTCTACTTTTTAATATTTTCAGTGATGTGCTTTCAAGGTGAAAATGGTCAGCCTTGTTTTCTATTTATTTGAACGGTAACATATTAATAAAACATAATCTAGATAAATGAACAACCTTAAAAACGTGATTTTCACAGGAGGTGATGTTTTAATGAATGGGTAAGGGATTTACATTCCATTACGCTTTTATACTAAGAGGTTTTTTCATAAACATCATCCTGTTTTGGTTGCCCTTGGGCTCATAATACAGTGCACAACCCCTCCACCCCTCATTTATGTTTTGCAAAAAGCAAATGTGACCCAGAGTAAAGATGCTTTCATCCCTAAATGAGGAAAATGTTTGTGTTTGTAAAATAGTGTTGAATAATTACACAGCCTTGAACAACTCTTGTGGACGTTGCATCACTGACAAATAATCCTTAATTCAGATGCACGAGTGGTGTTGAATGTAAAGCTTCATCTGGAAGTGTTGTTTTGTGAGTCACTTTTCCTGAAGACATTTTTCTTTGAAATGCTTTTGACGTCTCGTCTTTAAGACGTGTCACTCTCAAACAAGCCTCCACCCTCCATTTTCAGATGTGAAGCAACCTGAAGGTAACAAAAAAGCTGCAATTCCCTTAATAACTACTGGAGGCAGGTTTCAAAAGGGAGCAATTTCCCTTTGACTCCCAAGCTATACACACACTGTCTTTCAAGTGGCCGTTTTCAATGAAAAGTCGACATAAATTTCTATAAACCCAAGTCTTGGGATTCCACATTCAACTTTCGCATACGCAAATTTTTCAGTCCATTTTTGGGCTCTACGTACAACCTGAAAGTTCAGCCTGCTTGAATGCCAAAAAGCTTAATTTTGACCAATCGGGGACTTGGATTTGGTAGTGTTTAATGACTAGCGTCCATTTTAAGATGGAAGCACCAACCGGTGAAAATTTATCCTGGTGGAGAAATAAATAGGAGCTCTTCATCACGGTTTGTGCCCAATCAGGACTATATGATATCAAGTCGTTCATATATAAGCCAGGGTGGGGTTATATAAGTTCACTTCCTCCCACTCCCTTTCAGGATATCTATAATTTGATGCCTAGTTATCCTATGTCTAACACATCTGTACAGTTGTAAACCTTGTTAATTGTATTGTACGTGTATTATTCTTGCTTGAAATAAACCTCTTATAAAAATCAAGAATGGAGCTGTGAAAGAAAAACCCTGGAGCAAGATTCATGAGATCTTTAACATTTTGCATCAAGCCTCTTCCAACCGTAGATAGTGGATCAACACTAGTAAACAGTAGAAAAAGAAAAGAAGAAGAAGCCCCTCCCTAATGCTCTCTTCTTGTTCGGTGTAAAAAAAAAAAAAAAATTCAGGCTTTTCACAATCCACCACACTGGCATTTCCAAATACAATTCATGTGTCTGGGGTGTCCAGTTTGAAAGCTTAATCAACAAACAGACAGGATATAAGGTCCTGCAGCGCTTTTTAAGCCGTCTGGCAGCGGTGGGTTTCAGGCTTTGCATCCGGGGTTTGAATATTTGAACTTTGGCAAAGAATTCATGTCACGTCAATTAGGTCCTGTGGCTTAAAGATTTCAGGAGCAGGTAGAGTCCAAAATCAACTTTATGATATTTTTCTTATTGTTATGGAGACATTAATAAAAGGTTCTTTTATTTATTCATATTCATATTTTTTTCCCTCCTTGGACTAAACGGAACAGCAAGTTGTCAGAGAAACAGAAGTACTGCTGAAAGCGGCCGTCCTTCAAATGCAGCTCCTGCGGTAGGCGGTGAACTTCCCGGTAGTGATGGTTCAAGCTCGAAAGCATTGATTCTAAGAATCGCTGCCTGGTAGGGAGTCCAAATTCTCTCGAATGATGGGAGCCAATTGTTCATTTATTTTTATTTATTTATTTTTTTTGCTGTGTGCTCTCTGCCTGAATGGATTTCCCCCCAAAACATATTTGTTGATAATCAGTTAAAGTACACTCACTTTAAGTCTAATTAGGGTCAATATTTGCACTCATGTGTGACTGTTTGTACACAGATTTTGAATCACTTCCCTGATTGTGGCTGCAGACATGCACTAAAAACTGCTCTGATCCTCTTCATGCACAGGAGAGCATTTAACGGGTTTTAAAGTCCAAACCACCACTGACCAAGCATAAAAAAAAATCAACAGTCCATGTTGGGAAGCATTCCTTTTTCTTGCCGTGTCAATGATCTTGAAGAGGCTGAGAAGTCTTTGCACCATCATTTCTCAGACTGGATTTATTATTGCGGTGCCATGGGGAGACTTGAAAGGGCTGAACAGTTTCAGTTGGGTGCGGCCAGTCGTAGTTTGAGCCTCAGATTGCTTTAGTATGAGCTGGAAAAAAAAGACTCCTACAACAAGTAGCTGACCGGAGTGTGATAGCTGACCAGCAGTGTTTCTAAACGCTCTGTAAATCCTTCAGCTTCATCTCACAGTTTGGGCTTTGTATCAGTAAAAGAGCTCTAAAACGGCTTAGAAATGGAATAGTGGGGAGTAATAATTCACACATTCTTAATATTCTGAAGAAGAATAATATTTGTCATGTTTTCAGTATTATTTAAAGTGTTAAAGTTATACTAATCAAATGGGACTATAGAGTCCTTTAAGAATATTCAAAAAGCAGCATGATTGCACACAGTCTCTGAAGGATAATTAGAATCAACCATTTTTATACATTTAAATGGTTGTAGACTCAATGCAATCATGTTTTTAATGTTTTTGACATGTTTTGAACATGTTTTAATGGAATTTTTGTCATGATCGAGGACATGGGGGAAGCTAAGTAGTAGTATTTCTGAGTATTAATTCAAACTGTTGTGAATCTGGAGCAGTAAAAAAAAACACAGTTGGAAAAAGTTTTTAACTGCAGCGTTAGTGCTTCAATCGGTGGGCCTCAAGCTTCCTGCTCTGCTTCATTCTGATATATCCACTAGTAGAACACTAAATCCATGTTTGTCTTTGTTTTCTTGCCATCTGGATCAAAACTGTACAGCTGGATAGCTTCAATATTGCTTACCATTTTTGCTACACTGCTAATGCTAGGTTGAGGTTGTGAGGGGCTGTAAGCTAGTGGGAGAGTGTGTAAACAAAGGGATGATGGGAAATGAGAGAACTCACAAGTGAATTCCTAATTACCACTGCAAAAAGTCTTCTTTAGAAAACAACAGTTTTTTTGCCTAAAAACTTCATAATCATAATTAAAAGACTACTGGAACACTTTGAAAATGCATCAAAACACGAATGGAACTTTAAAAACAAAGTTTCTTTTTTTTTTTTTTCCTAATTTTACATCCAAAGTGTTAGGACTCCAGTGATCAGTGTGATCCCTGGCTGCTGCAGAGCGGTGTGAAAGTGCTCCCTTTATCTCAGTCCACATGTCGCTTCACAGCCAATGTTAAAGTCACCGGAGAAAGGTGTTCGCTGGCTCATGTTCAGAGTTGAGGCTGCTTTGGTCATTTATGCTTAATATCTGGGGGAAATACGGCAAAAAAAGGGAAGGTTCAAACCTTCTGTGATTATGAAGAAATCCTTTTAAAATGTGCTTAAACTTTCACCATAAGGTGCTCTTTTAAAAAAGGAAAGCAGTTTTTGCTCTTGTTTCATATTTATTTGTGAATTAAAAGAAAAAAAAATAAATACAAAAAAGTTTTTTATACATAGATACATATATACTTCTAATAATAGGGATTAAAGTCCTATATATAACTTAGGATAGAAACTTACTGTGACGTTAAAACGTATTACTTTTTATTTCATGACACTGGAATACTTATTTAAAATTTAATTAAACTTTTTACATTAATTGGACAACACTGTAAAACAATTGTTTGTGATTAAACCAGAAAATAATTACATGTTGGGCAATTTATTGGAAGTAGAGAAGCTTCCATTATACTATAAAGTTTGTGACTATAAATTAATACTAACAAAATAATCACTCAAGAGCCACAATGACAGATTTATTGTTTAAAATAGGTTTTAAAAAGTGAAATGTAGCATTTTAATGAGGTTGGTGGAAAACTTTAAATTGATCTCCATTTTTTGCTAATGGACGGACATAAGAAATTTGCTGAATGTCTCACTCCGATCATGCTTTGATCTATTTTACGTGTGTTTTTCATTATGATTATTCCAGTTTGTGAATCATTTAGTACGTTTGATCGGCTATAAATTAGAAATACACTGCGTGAGGCCCACATTCCTCCTGCCTCACCACAGTACGCATGTCTCAAGGCAGAGGGCGCTGGTGAACCCAGAGAATGTAACACTGCGGCTAAAGAATAATAGAGTTAGAGGCAGCAAGTCAAGTCCAGGCAAAATTGTTTAGCATCATTTTCTAAATAGAAAATTACGTTTCTTGTGGAGGCACGTCACTGACAGTGGTCTTCATTGAGACAGAGAGACTTGAAACTGAAGAAAGAAAACTAATTAACTATTATTTTAGCAACATGCTAACATTTTTGGCTAATTTGTTATCTTATGGGGTTTTTAGGCTAATTTAGATCTTAGCTTCTGTTTTAGCAACAGGCTAACGTTTTAGACTAATTTAGTCTACTGGGGAATTGGATTCTAATTTGGGCTTTAGCTAATAATTTATCAACATACTTTTTGGCTTTCTGT